>NC_142493.1:4791323-5095430 GCF_965113065.1 Corylus avellana | reverse complement strand
TACTTTGATTTGAAGTTGCAATTGTTGACCTCATCAGTCTCCCTCAATCCTCGGTTTACTTTTCGGACACGACATTATTAAAGGGACACAAATTTCCTCGGCCTAGCAATTTGTTATGAAAAAGAATGTTATACAATATTGAGATCCCTTCCATGCGAAGGTTTTGTATCATGTTTACCGGCGATGATTTGGCTTAATTTCCCGGTCGAATGTTCTATGATTGATGAAAAAATATAAAGAAATGAGACATTGACCATTGAAAAAGGAGATACATGCATATAGGGGAGCTGAGGTTTATGTTTGGTGGGTTCATTTAACATAACCTTTTAGAGGGTTTTTTACTTTAAGTAGTGATTTAGTGAACACCGGCGTGCATGAACAATGTGCACGCTGGTGTTCATATATTATTTTATTTTATTACTGTTTAAATATTATTTTAATAATATTTTATAATATATAAACACCGGCGTGCACACTGTTCATGCACGCCATTGTTCACTAAATCACTACTCTTTTACTTTATGATAATAGTAACATAAAGTGTTTTGTATTTTGAGTTGTTTGTTAATATATATTATTTTACTTATAACACCCTAAAATGCAGGGATGGAGCCAGACCTTGGTCTGTGTAGAGGTCAAAGGCCAAAAATTTTAGTGGGTAGGGGCCAATAAAAAAAAAAATTTCTAATTTTTTTTTTTTTCTTTTCTGTTCCTTGTGTTGGGGGGCATGGCCTACACCAGTCATCCCCAATTCCGTCCTGCTAAAAAGTGTTACTAAACGAGCCCAATAATATCAACTCGCACAGCGGTCCATGGTAATTAGATAAGATGATGAATTGTGGATAATGGGTTTTCCTCCTCAACCACTATTTCAATTGCATGGATGCATCATGCATGCATGGAAGCTTCCATATATATGGAATCGGAGCTCGAGATACCATTATGTTGATTCATGTCCTTTCCTAAGGTATACCCAAATCGCCAATTCGTTTATTATTTATTAACAATCTATTGTTAATTATGATAACGACTATATATTCTTTAATTTATATATGCATCCAATAGCTAGAGAGATAATGCCTTTAACTAGCTCGTGCCTATATAATACATAAATCGTCTCTCCCATTTTCACAAGCTCTGCCATGAAAATGGGGTTGATCATGATCACCAAGTTTCTGCTAGCCCTATGCTTCATCGTTTTAACCCAAACCCATGTATCCCTAGCCGGCCGAAGCGACCGGCAAGACTTCCTCGACGGACACAATAGAGCTCGTGCGGAGGTCGGCCATGGCGTTGGTCCACTTAAATGGAACTACACCCTTGCAGCCTATGCTCAAGCTTATGCTAACAAGAGGATCCCAGACTGCAACTTGGAGCATTCAAATTATCTGGCTGAAGATTATGGAGAATGCATTGCTGAAGGCTATGATCAGTTAAGCGCTCTAGATGCAGTGAAGGCATGGGTGAGTGAGAAGCCATACTATAATTATCAATCCAACAAATGCGTTCACAGTGAGTGCGGCCACTACACCCAAGTGATTTGGCGTGACACAAAGTATCTTGGGTGTGCCAGGGCCAAGTGCCACAATGGCTGGATGTTTGTCACTTGCAACTATTTTCCTTCAGGAAATTATGAGGGCGAGCGACCATACTAAATGGTTGTACTTGTACTGATTACTCACCTATTGAGTATGTTGACGCTCCTGTTTATGTACTATATATTACTATTAATATTAATGGAGAAGATATTATAAGTTTCTCTATGACCCACTATACTTCTTCTTTTTACGGCCGACAATTTTTTTACACGACGTCCCTGGAATTGGAGTATTAGAGAGGAGATTATGATTTAGAGTTGTTTGCAATATGTTGTTTCTGCAGAATGTGGTAGTTTGCTGCTGTTTGTTTAGTTTTTTTTTTCTTTTTTTCTTTGTGCTATTGCAGTTTGTGGTTCTGTAGTACCAGGTGTGGGGACAGACGCATGGGGTTTTCATTGTTTGCTAGTTTTTTGTCTGTTGTTGGTAGATGTTGCTGTTTTGTTGTTGATATGGTACTATTATATATGTAGTATCATTGTGTTTCAACTTATTTGCTGAAGACTTGTAGTGTGTTGTTACTTTTTTCAAGGAAGAATAACTTACTGATTTGCGAATCTGATACGAATCAAATATGAAATTAATAAGTGAGAGTTGAAAGGTCTGATCCGTTTAATTTAATGAGTTGGGTTATGTTTGACTTATAGTCTTATACTCATTCCTCAACACAAACTGAATCTAACATGCAACACTACGGGTAACAATTTTTTCCTGTAAATCTGACACGAATCCAATACGAAATTAGAGGGTTAGAGTTGAGGGGTCTGACTCATTCAATTAAATGGATCGAGTTAATGTTGGCTTATATAATCTTATATCCGACGCGAAACCAACATGTGAACACGCATTGCCCCTAACACAAATCACAGTGGGTGGGTGAGATGTACATAAATTGGTCAATTCCCTGCTTTTAAGCACATCGAGAGAAGACTTTGAAGGTGAATTAAAAATGAAATTTAATTGTTTGATGTTTTATTTTTTATTTTATATTGCAACAATTTGATTTCTTTGACAAGCATAATGACATGTATTCAGAGTTTGATTTCTGAATATAACAATTTTCTTTATGGTATCAAAGCTATCATCCGAAATGGCCGTGTGACTCCCTTTCCTCTTCTTACACAAAAAAGGTTGTTCGCATTACAACCCTTTTTGTTGTTTCAATTCCTTCTTGGGCTCAAAACTTGTTCACTGATGGAGTTGCCAATAAAACCAACTCTCTGAGCACTGCAACTTTTGTAATTCTCTCTCTACGCCGTCGTTTTTCTTTTCTCTTGTGAAGAGCACAAGTCCTAGCTTCCAAGTAGTTGGTTTTGCTTCTGTTTGAGGTTCAGAGGAAGCACTGTTTTCTACTGGGAGGTTCATTGGGAAGCTAGGGAGTTGTTTTTGTTGACTCTGTTAAAAGATATATTTGGCCATTTATTTATCCCGTTATTTGGTCTTTTGGTCTATTGTTGGTGCTGTTGTTGCCCCCATACCTTTTTTTAGCCCAATCATTTGGCCCATACTTGGCCTCATTTTCAGCCATTTGTTGGCTTTTGTTGGATTCGGCTTAGGTGCGGTGGTTCAAAACTACCGCACTATGCTGTAGCCCAAAACGACTTAGTTTGGGATCGCTTTTTAGCAATAAAAAAAATAATATTTTTGAAGTAATAATATAAAATTAATTAAATATTAAAAAATCAATACTTAAAAAATAAAATATTAAAAAACCAAATCTAATAAAAAAAAAAAAAAACTCAACTCACATCATCTCAATCTTCTTGTTGCTCCTCTTCTTCTTCCCCAGCTTGTTCATTTCTTTTCTTTAATTTCTCCTTTGCTTTCTTTGAGAGGGAGAGAGAGACAAAGAGTTGAAGGGAGAGAGAGACCCAAAGACGGAGGGCACGAGAGGGAGAGAAGGCGAGATTTTTAGAGAAACAGAGGGTAGAGAGAGATGGAGCTGTGAGAGAAATTGCAGAAAAATTTTTGATTTCTGAATATTGTTGTTCGTGGCTGGATTTGGGTTTCTGATTAGTGGGTCTTTCTGGTTTTTTTTTTTTTTTTTTTTTTTTTTTTTGGCCTTTGCCAGCCACCCCAGAACAAAAAAAAAAAAAAAAAAAAAAGTTTGGGTTTTGGGGTGGCCGGCCCACCCCAAGGAGGTGGTTTCGGCCACCCATACCAGCCAAAGGGGGGAGAGAGGCGGCTTTGTTACACTTGCTGCATAAAAAAAATGTACAGAAAAACCCAAATCCAGCCAAGAACAACAATAAAAAATCAGAAATTTTTCTACAATTTCTCTCACAGCTCCGTCTCTCTCTACCCTCTGTTTCTCTAAAAATCTCTCCTTCTCCTTCTCGTGCTCTCCGTCTTTGGGTCTCTCTCCCGTCAACTCTCTCTCTCTCTCCCTCTCAAAGAAAGCAAAGGAGAAAATAAAAGAAACGAACGAGTTGGAGAAGAAGAAGAGGAGCAACAAGAAGATGGAGATGATGTGAGTTGAGTTTTTTTTTTTTTTTTTTTAATAGTTTTAGTTTTTTAATTATTAATTATTAATATTTAATTATTTTATATTATTACTTTAAAAATATTATTTTTTTATTGCCCAAAACTGGGTCGTTTTGGGCTACAGCACAGTGCAGTTGTTTTGAACTACCGCACTTAAGCCGGATCCGCTTTTGTTTTGGCTAATAGCTAGTCAGATTTTGGTCCAATGTTTGGCTCATTTGTGACTTAATGTTGTTAAAAGCCCATCGATGTTGCCTTTGGCCACCAACTAGTTTCTGACAACCACTGTCGTCTTCAGCAAAACAAAAAGTAGATTCAAGATTTCACAAATTTTCACTTTGAGTTTGAGGGGGAGGGGGGATTTAGAATATATTATGGAATTTGATTTCATAGACTTGATTAATGTAATATCCTATAATCCGATTTGAGTGTATTCATATTTGATTTGATCTCTAGTTACCATTTTGTATTCTCTTCACTTCCCTATAAGTAGGAACCTTTTGTATTATAAATTTCATCAAAGAATAAAAGTAAATTATAGCCCTTAAGGATTTAGCCTATATATTGACGTAAATCAAATACCGAACCAAATAAAATCTCATCTCCATAACCTAGGAATTTTATTCATTTTCCATATCTCATTCCTTCAAGTATTCCATATAGATATAAACTAAATTCACATAGTTATAAAATATATTTTTGTGCAAGTAGAGAACATGCATATCTCATATATCAAACAAAACAGCATGCCGATAAAAGAGAGATAAAAATATCCATGCATTCGTGGTTCACTCGTTAATTTTGAAAAAAAAAAAAAAAAAAAAATCGTTAATTATCTTGAAATAATTAACTGTATTGTCTTTATATAGTGAATATACTCGACCGTTTTGTATTATCAACTAAAACAAATTACCTCAATTTACATAAAATTATTGGCAATGAAATAGCCAACTGAGAATATAATGGAGAAAAATAGGGAAATACTATTCACGGGGTCTTTCCTATAAATAACTTGATGCACATAAAACCCTATAAATACCTAAACCATATGTATCATTTTCAGTACTAGAAATATCTAGAAACTGGATGTGCCTTGGAAATGGGGTTGACAAAGTTTTTGCTAGCCATATACTTGATAGGTTTAACCCTCCCTCATGTCTCCCTCCTAGCCGCCAAAACCGGCCAAGGCCAGCTGCGGTTCCTCGACGGACACAATGCGGAACGTGCCGAGGTCGGTGTTCCGCCACTTACTTGGAACAGCTCCCTTGCAGCATACGCTAGAAAATGGGCTAACACGAGGATCGAGAAATGCGAGATGGAGCATTCGAACGGGCCGTATGGAGAATGCATTGCTGAAGGTTATGGTAACTTGAAGGCTTCAGATGCAGTGAGGATGTGGGCAGGTGAGAAGAAATTCTATGACCATGCATCCAACAAATGTGCTGATGGTGAGTCGTGTGGCCACTACACCCAGGTGGTTTGGCGTGACACAAAGTATCTTGGGTGTGCCAGGGTGAAGTGCAAAAATAGCTGGATGTTTGTCATCTGCAGCTATGATCCTCCGGGAAATTACGAGGGGGAGAGTCCATACTAATTAAATGATTATATACCTATTGATCGACGAGTAGTAATTATCCATCATGTGCATGCACATGCATTTTGAAGCTATAGGGTTAAAAAATAAAAATAAAATTGAAAGAGATGTTTCTTAGAAACGACGCATAATCTTTCACATGTACAAATTAACCCCAGGCCATCCTAATAATATATATGATGTTTTTATTGTCATTATGTGTAATAATTAATGGCAAAAAATAAGGAATATTTGTCTTAATATTCGTTGGTTCCTTTGCAATCGCATTTTCATTTGTATTAGTTTTCTTTATTTGTACTTAATCGAACCTACATATGGTGGAGCTTTCTACTATCGATTGACAGAAAGTGAGAAGAAAATCTAAGATGAAAAAAAAAAAAAAAAAAGGACTTGTAATAACTATTTTATAGATGATCATGAGAATGTCCAAGGACGTGAATGATGGGATGTAATGCCCCGCCCAAAGCACGTGGCAAATATGAAATATCTTTGATATATATATAAAAGGAGGATTAGAGTCTTTATTAAGTCTTTCAAATTGTAACGTGGCTTTTAAAATTATTATTGAATTTGAGATAATCATTATTGAATTTTAATTTATTAGTAATTTTAAATATTATATTACATTTGGAAGAACTCAAAGAGGACTTTAGTCCTCCTTATATCATTACACTTTACCCCCCAAAGTTTGTGGCGATTTTTAATTCGATCTCCAATGTTTCAATTTTTACAACGCACCTCTCCAAACTTCTAAATTTTTGCAATTCGACCAATTTTATCCAAAAATTTTCATATTGCCCCTAATTTTTTATTTTGATTTTGATTTTTTATTAAAACAAAAAATTGGGGGTGCAAAAAAGGCCAGATGGCCAAAGGGGTGGCTACGGCCATCCCGAATTTTTTTAAAAAAAATTAGGGGCAATATGAGAATTTTGAGATAAAATTGGTCGAATTGCAAAAATTTAAAAGTTTGGGGGATGTATTGCAAAAATTGAAATATTAGAGGTTGAATTGAAAATCACCCCAAACTTTGGGGGAATAAAGTATACTTTTCCCTTTTTCAAAATATCCAAAGTACGTAGTCGATCTCAAAGAGTCAAGAACGCTCAGATAGAGCATATAAACTTTTGGGTTTAATTTTCAAAACACTTGGAGTTTCAAAATTTACGAATAACTGTTCAATTGTCCCATCGATGCCACTTCAAAAATGTCGGTATGATACAGTAAAGTAGGTAATGGAATTATAGGAAAGTCATCCTAACGGTTTGGATAACTGTTCAAACAATCACAATGCACGTGGGGTAATAATACGTTCAAAACTTTGAAAACACAGGAAAAATTGTATAAAATACTTGAGGAACCCTAACCTAAGTCAATTTGCCCTCGCCACCTAGCAACCTTAGAGTGAGAAAGAGTAAGAGAGAGAGAGAGAGAAGAAATGGGGAAATGTTCCTTAAAATTTTAAGTTCTAGCTAGGTCCAAATCTTCCACCTTTGAGGTAAGAGAGAGATAGACTTAATCTTGCCTTTTGTGTTATAATCTGTGTTAGAGCTTTATTTCGTGATAGTATAAGTGCTTGCTTAAGATTTTCTTGATAAATGTTAGAAAATTAGGTTCTTTAGGTATAAAAATTTAGACTTTGCATGAAAGCTTAAAGATTTTGGGGGCTAGCCTTCCTTTTGAATCTATATACGTTAGTGCCTGACCCTTTATTTTTTGTCATATTAGAACAACAAGGTGTGCATGTGAGAGAAGGAAGAAAATAGGGATCTTTGAGGCTTTGTGTTAAATTTATGACCTTTGTTTCTTCTAAAATGATGGGTTAGGTACCTTTGGGGATTTAGAACACCTTAGAGTGAAGGGAAAGTGGAAAGATAGGAGCTAGCTTGTTGGGTGAAAGTTAAAACAAATTAATGCATTCTAAGGCAAAAACATTCCAACGATGTCAAAAATCGTCCTAACTCGAAAATTGTCCTAACAGTGGTGACGGTCCAAACAATTTTCGGGAGGTCCGGATGGTTTTGGGACTAAACTTGCACTACAAAAAATCAAGGGTTTAGTGACGTGGCAACTGTTTATTAGTTTTTGCCACGTCACTAAATTATAACGTGTTAAAATACAACACGTTACCCTGTTTATTGGTAACGTGGTATTTTTAACACGTCACCATATGGTGACGTGGCAAAAATGCCACGTTACCATTTGGTTAAAATTTTAAATAAATTAAAAAATAAAATTTTACAGAAATTTGATGATTAAAAATTTTTTTCAGGTACTCTTTGCATTATTTGCTAGATGAGAGGTGTAATTTTTATACAAGTGTAATCTTGTAATTACACTTGTAAACAATCATAATCTTGTAATTTTTATACAATTGTATAAACAATCATACAATTTTGTTGACATTAATTCATTCTATTATTAATAACTTTGAGAAAAAAATATTAGGGCTTAGGACTTTGTGACTAACAGATCATAATCTAGATTGCATGTGAGTCCCCAGAGAAAGATCAGAACCCAAAAAAGATATGGCTAAGATATGCCTCTAGAACACTAAAGGCATGCTAGACGCTATCAGCTATATAACAGTAACACCATGCTTTATTTCATATAGTCAGGATATGCACTATCAATTAATTAACCGAATTAAGGAAATTGGCTGATGCAAACCCTGAACATGCATAGTGGAAATATACGTAATATTACACATATTTAATATTAAGTATAATTAAGTTGAAATATATATCAACTTATAAGTTGATAATTAATTAATTATCAATTACTAAGCTTAATATAACGAACGCTTAATAATTGCAAGTATTATATGCTTTATAATATATCAATTAACTTTCTCTCTAGCGCCCCAGCCTCAGGTAAGCCCCCTCTCCCATGGTGAGGGGAGGAGGGATGGCCATTTGCTGCCTCCCTCCTCCCCCTCGCCTGCCCTTACACCAGATGCTAGTAGTTTACTTGATGTCTTGGCCCGGGTTGCTTCCTCCCTACCCTTTCTCTGCCGCCCCTTCCTCTTTGTTCCGCTTTTGTCCTTGGCGAGGCTCTCTGGTTGTTTTCTGCTCGTTTCCTTTATGTTTTTTTGCTATGTTTTTGGTGTTATGTTCTTGTAGCCTTGCCTGTGTGCCACTCGGTATGGGTATTGATTTTGGGGGTTTCGTTCAAACTCCCCCCAGTTTTGTTTTGTATTCGTCACCGATCTCCTCCGCCCGCTTTACCGCCCACCATACGTTGCTGGGTCTTTCCTCGTGCCCCTCCAGCGATGAGCTTCAACGTCCCCTGCTGTGATGGTTTTCCAGCTAGTTGGCGATCGGTTTCGCCACCCTCCGTCCACTGTTTTGGGCCTTTTTTCGCATCCCCACCGCGTCGAGCTTCAATCGTTCTCTTCCAGTGTCTGTTTTCGGCGAGTGCACAATCAGCATTCACGCTGCGTGTGCCTATTCCCGTTTGTTTTATTTTCCTTGTATTGTCATTGTTCATGTTTTTTTCTCTGTATGCATTTCATTCCTGTTATTTGCTTGTAATAAGGCTTTGTCTCTTTGGTTCGCCCACGTTTTATTTCGGTTTTCTTGCTTCTGTTTTGTAATAAGGCTTGGCCCCTCGATCTGCATGCTTGGATGTGAACTAAACTTTGGTTCAGATCTTTTAGGTCGTGGATGTGAATTTTAGTCCAGACCTTCGAGTTGTGGACGTGAACTTCATCCTGGCTTTTGGGTTGAGGAGGAATTTGTGCTACCTATGCATTGGATTGCGTTTGTCTTATGCAGATCCGTTATTTCAACTGAAAATTAGTCATAGGTTAGCGAAGGTTTTAGGTGATATAATATATATATATATATATATATATATATATATATATATATATATATATATATATATATATATAATTTTTAATATATTATATAAATAATAACGTGCCATGCATGGCACGTTACAACAATAGTAACGTGCCACATAGGCACGTAACAAAAGAGTAATGTGCCACATGTGGCACGTTACTATCAGCCTCGGGACCATGCGCTTCTAACCGTGCGCATGGTCCTTCGATCTTCTTCTCCTTTTCTCTTTTTTTTTTTTTTTTCCCTTGGTCGGCTATCTTCTTCTCCCCAATGCGCGCAGTGCAGCTTCCTCCCCCCTGCAGTCAAAATTTTTTTCTCTCTTCTTCTCACATTTTCCAGCCACATTCTCTTCAATACTTCTCTCACATTTTCCACCTTCTTCTTCGGATTTTGGAGCAAGCCGCCACCTCGTCACCACCGTCTTCTCTCTCCGCCGGCGAACTCATCTCCGGTCGCCAACTCACCTCGATCTCACGTGTTTTTCGGCCATCGATTAGGTATATATGTATATATAATTTTTTTTAAGTATATATTGATAGTTTTTAATTTTCTCTGCAGTAATGCATATTTCAAATTTTGTATATGTATATAAAATTGATTCTTGTAATGTATGGGTTTATAGAATATTGTATATGTATATGTTCAATTTATTTTGTTAGCTAATTAACTTATTAATTTGCGGTGGAAAAATATATTACTTTTAGTGTCCTATGTTTGTACGTAGAAATGTAGGATTGTTCAATATGAGCATGCATGCAAAATATTTATAGACACGTCTTTAGGTAAGTAGTTTGAAATTAGCTAAATTTTTTTTTTATTTTGTGTATGTTTTACAAACCTAGCTATTATATAAATGATCATTTATATAATAAATATAATATAGAAAATAGATTTATATAAATCATTTATATAAATGATTACAAAAATAATAATAAACAATACATAATGCTAAAAAAAAAAAAAAAACAAACAAACCTACCTAGGTAGCTAGTTAGATGAATTTTATTTAGGGTTCCCATATGAAGTTGAAATTATGTAACTTTATTTTTTAAAAAATAATTGCGACAAAAACATAACTTAAATTTATTTTCTTTAGGGCCCCCTAACAAATTACAACATTTTCAATTTGTTTAATATAATTTGGTTTAGGTTTTACAACTTTATATTAGAGTACATATTATTAAATAAACAACGAACGTAGATGTTTTTTTTTAAGTATGGTACCCATGACAAATGGTTTTAATTTTGTATTATAATGTGGTTTAAGGTTTGGAAATTTACTTCATGTAAATTTTAAGCAGAAAAAAAAAAAATATAACAAGGAAAGAAAAGAATAACAAAAAAGTAATGAACCTAGTTTTACTTATTCACTGTTAGGGTCCCCATTGGCCATAGTAATGCATTTATGTTTAAGTTTAGCGTAATTCTTACATATTTATGTTTCTAATGTACGTAGTAACACTATGGACAAGAGTTGGATGAAGAAGTCTAGGGATACAAAGGAATACAGAGACGAATGTAGAGCGTTTGTGGACTTCGCAGTTAGCAACTGTGACACTCCAGACAAACTTATTGTGTGCCCCTGTAAGACGTGTCGTTGTAACAGGAGATACCCCCCAAATTTGGTATACGACCACTTGACAGGGGGAAAAGGAATGTGGCCCCAATACACGTTATGGATTTATCATGGCGAGAGGCCTGTTAGAGCTCCCATTGATGGCTCAAATTCATCACGTCTGGCAACAGCTGCGAGTGCAAGCACTGAACATGGTGGAAATATGCACGCCATGTTGCGTAATGCATTCGGCATGCACGAAGTCTTAAGTGTAGATTATGTTTTTTAATTTAGAATTTTGGCTAATATTAGAGTGTATGCAGAATATATAACACTACAAAAAAAAAAAAAAAAAAAAAAAACACCCATTTAGTGACACGTGAATATATAGTAATCACTTTAATCCTATCAATGAACACCTAGCGGGAATAGGATCATCCTCTCTAATCCATATTGGACTGGAGAATATCCAGTTAGTGGTCAAGATGTCTTTAGAGAGATCCTGAGGACTTTAATAGAACATATGTCTAATAAATAAAAATAATAATAAAATATTATATATATTTTAAAAATAATTAAAAAATAAAATTATTAAAAACTAAGGGGTGGTTGGACCACCCCAATTGGGGCTGGGGTGGCCGAAGCCACCCCATGGCCCTTGGGGGTAGTCCGGCCACCCCCAAGGGGCAAATCTAAAAAAAAAAAAAAATTCGTTTGGCCCTTGGGGTTGGTCCGGCCATCCCCAAGGGCCATGGGGTGGCTTCGGCCACCCCAGACCGGCCGTCTGGGGTGGCTGAAGCCACCCCCATGCCCAACGGAGGTGGTTCGGCCACCCCAAAGGGCCAAACGAAAAAAGAAAAAAAAATTGATTGGCCCTTGGGGGTGGTTGGACAACCCTTGTTGGGCCATGGGGTGGCTTCGGCCACCCAGACCGGCCAGTTTCGAGTGGCTTCGATGGCCCTTGGGGGTCATCCGGCCACCCCCAAGGGCCAAACGATTTTTTTGTTTATTTATTTATTTATTTATTAGAGGTGGCTTCAGCCACCCCAGCCCCAACTGGGGTGGTCCGGCTACCCCAATGAGTTGCCAGCCACCCCTTAGTTTTTTATAATTTTATTTTTTAATTATTTTTAAAATATATATAATATTTTATTATTATTTTATTAATTGGACAAATGTCCTGGATATTCTCCAGTTCAACATAGACTGAAGATGATCATATTCCCACAAAGCGAGATGTAACTCTATGCATATTTATAAACATGCTTTTTTCATAACTATTAGTAAAATGGGCTCACCACTACAAAAAAACAGGGACCTTATTGATGTGATCAACAGTAACTCATGTTTGCCACGTCAATAAAAAATTTATTGACGTGTTGGATTTTAACACTACAAAAATTTTGACATGCCATTATGACACGTCAAAAATTTTTGACGTGCCACTATGACACGTCAAAAATTTTTGACGTGTTATTTTTTACATGTCAAAAAATTTTGACGTGCCTTTATTCCACACGTCAATAATTATAATTAGGTAGTAAATTAATTATACAATATGTATTAAGAAAAAATTAGGTACTAAATTAATTTTAATTGGTATGAAAAATTAATTTTATCATACTAGTATAAATTAATTGGTATATACATATTGTATACCAATTAATATTATCATGCATATGAATCAAACATTTCATTAATATTAATTTGAAATGAAATGATAGCCATATTAATATGATGTGATCATATTATCATGCATAAATCATTCTAGTAATATTATCATGCATAAATCATTCTACTAGTATTAATATGATAGCCATATTAATTTTTAAAAAATAGGACATACAGAATACATTTATTTTATAAGACCCGCAAACCCCACATGAACCTGGCCAACAAAAAATATGTGTTCAGTGAGTGGATTATTAAGCCCGGCCTCATGAAAAAATGGATTTTATTATCTATACATCTAGAATATTAATTTATTTATTCTCTAATTAGCTTTAAGTATATTGTATATATAATGTGTTATATAAGAGAAAAAAATGATATAAATTAAAATTTAAAAATATATCTTGCAATTCTTGACGTGTCACATATGACACGTTAAGAATTTCTTGACGTGTCACATGTGGACATGTCAAGAATTTATTGAAGTGCCACATGAAAGTTCTTGACGTGTCACATGTGGACACGTCAAGAAAATTAATTCTTGATGTGTCCTGTGTTGACACGTCAAGAAGCACACCTCGGGAAGGCGCGAATCCAGCCTGGGTTCAGCTCCTTCTTCTTCTTTTTTTCTTCTTTCTTTTTCCTTCCCTCTTTTTCTTTCTCCCCCGCGCGCGCCACAGCCCCCTCCCCTCCGCCCTTTTTTTTTCACCGCCGGCCGTATCTCCGTCTCCGTCACAATCACACGCATTCTTTCACCCGCGTTCTCTCTCTCACTAGCTAGCTCGCTAGTTACCGGGTGTTCTCTCTCTCACCCTCTCTCTAGCTCTCAGTCTTTCTCTCTTTCACCAGCTGTCATCACCGCTGCTCCTCCCTCCGGCCGTCACGAGCTCTCCCTCCGGCGATTCTCCAGCCTCTCCAGATCAGGTATATATAGTGTGTTATTGCATAAAGTATATATATATATATATATATATATATATATATATATATATATATATATATATATATATATTAATTGATTTACTTATTTATATAATTTAAATATATAATTTACAGTGTATATTATTATATATTATTGACCTAAATTTTGTGCAGGTTTAAGTTTTTTTGTGCAGGTTTTTGCATTTAGATTTAAACCTAAATTTTGTATAGGTTTTGCAAATGCACGTTATCAGAACAAAAATAAATAAATAATAAAAAAACCATAAAACTTGCTTAAACCAAAAAATAAAAAATAATAATAACAAATAAGAAATGCATTGGATATGGTCGTTAATTTTTGTTTAGATTTTGAAAATTTAGAATAAGTATGTAAATGTTAAAAAAGAAAAACAAAGGAAAAAACAAAAGAAAACAAATAACATAGCTAGTTGGATTTATTTTATCTACGGTCCCCATATATAACAAATGAATAAATGTTATAATAAACGGAAAAAAAAAAAAAAAAAAACAACAAATAACCCAGCTAGCTAGATCTATTTTATCTGTCCCCATATATAAAAAAATTCATTTAGGTCTTACAAATTTAGATTATGTAAATGTCATAAAAAATGAAAAAAAAAAAAATTACAACAAATAACCTAGCTAGATAGCTAGATCTATTTTATCTAGGGTCCCCACGTGTAACAAATGCATTTAAATTTGAACCTTAATTTTGTTTAGGTTTTGCAAATTTAGATTATGTAGATGTTATAATTAAAACTAAATGTATGTGTTTATTTGTTAAAAATAAACAAAAAATTGAAACGACGTAATTAAAGAAATACACTAAAAAAAGTAACAACTAACTAACTAACCTAGATTTATTTTATTCAATTAGGGTTCCAGTAACTAAAGCTATGGACACAAGTTGGATGACAAAGTCTAGAGGTACGAGGGAATTCAGAGACGGGTGTAGATTATTCGTGGACTTCGCAGTTAAGAACTGTACAATTCCTAATGGAAAAATTCACTACCCTTGTAAGGTGTGTCGTAATAAGTAGCACCACCCGCCGGGTTTCGTATTTGACCACTTGACAGGGTAAATGAATAATGACTGCATACAGAAACTGGTATTATCACGGTGAGAAGCCTGTACGTTCTCATATTGCAGTCTCTAATTCGACTACCACGATCACAGATGCGGGTATATGCACAGAACAAGATGAAAACATGCACACAATGTTGCGTGATCTATTCGGCATGCACGGTGTTATGGAAGACAATTGTGAGCCTGAAGTGGTGGTGCATGGGAATGAAGAAATTGTGAATGAAGAAGCAGCTGAAGGTGACATACTAAAGTAATACAACTTGCTTAAAAAGGCAGAGAAGTCACTTCATGATGGGACCAAACATAGCAAGCTTAGTGTTACTATACATTTGTACAGCTTGAAGTGTGTTGGCAGACTTAGTAACGCGATATTCTCATCTTTTCTTATGTTCATCAATCAGTTGCTGCCTGCGAGTGATGAAGCTTTGTCGGTTGATACATATGAGGCGAAAAAGTTTCTAAGAGACATGGGCCTCGGGTATGAGAAGATCCCGACGTATCGTAATGATTGTACGTTATTTTGGAAGAACAATTAATAAAGATTTAGATTTATGTACCATTTGTGGAGTATCTAAGTGGAATGATGAAATTCATTTGGATGAGGATGGTCAACGAAGCAATGCCTGGTCAAGATGTTGCGGTGGTTTCTACTCATACCACAACTACAGAAGTTGTTTATGTCAGAGCATACTACCCTCTATATGAGGAGGCATGCAGAAAGCCGAACTAAGGACAGTGTATTGAGGCATCCGGCCGATGGTGAAGCATGGAAGGTATTCGACAATTTACATCCAGACTTCTCAGCAGACAGCAGGAACGTCAGGCTTGGACTAACTTCGGATGAATTTAATCCATTTGAGAACATGAGCACATCCCATAACACTTGGCCTGTAATGCTTGTACCGTACAACTTGCCTCTTTGGACGTCCATGAAACAACATTTGTACTATCCTACATAATCCCAGGCCCAAAGTCACCTTGAATGGATATAGATGTCTACCTTCGACCCTTAATTGAAGAGTTACAGGAACAATGGATGGTAGGTGTACGCACATTTGATGTCTTCAAGAAAAAAAGCTTTGTGTTGCGAGCACAGTTGATGTGGACAATTAATGACTTCCCGGCATACGCATATTTGTCTAGGTGGTCTAACAGGGGTGAGAAGACATGTCCCTCCTGTATGCACTCGACAAGGTCCATAAGGTTAAAACATGGCAAGAAATCTTGTTATGTGGGGCACAAGCGATACTTGCCCATGGATCATCCGTAGAAGAGGAACAAAAGAACATTTGACGGCAAACAATAACTAGAATGTGCCCCCCGGTGTGCCAAGTGGAGATGAAATCCTTAGACAATTAGAAGATATGGCATTTGGCGATGAGAATGCCGATAAGGCAAAGACGAATAATAAGAAAAAGGAAAAATTACAGTTTACCCCCCCTAAAGTTGGCAGCGTTTTTCAATTCGAACACCAAAGTTTCAATTTTTGCAATCCACCCCCACAAAGTTCTAATTTTTTTCAATTAGACCAATATTATTCCAAAATTCCCATATTGGCCCTAATTTTTATTTTTATTTATGAAAAAATAAATAAATTTGGGTCTGCAAAAATGGCCAGATGGCCAAATGGGTGGCTACGGCCACTCCGAATTTTTTTAAATTTTTTTATAAAAAATAAAAAAAATAAAAATTATGGGCAATATGAGAAGTTTTGGATACAATTGATCAAATTGCAAAAAATTAGATCTTTGGGGGTGGATTGTAAAAATTGAAACTTTGGTGTTCGAATTGAAAAACGATGTTAACTTTAAGGTGGTAAACTATAATTTTCCCTAAAAAAAAAGACAAGAAACGGAAAAAGAGTGGGCCTACAGAAAGAGGAGGAGAGACTGCTAATATATTGTGGAAGAAGAAAAGTGTTTTCTTTAGGTTGCTGTATTGAAAATATAATTTATTGCGGCACAACCTTGGTATCTTGCACATTGAGAAAAATATGATGGATAACATACTTGGCACAATACTGGACATTCCAAGGAAAATGAAGGACAACCTCCAAGCCCGCACAGACTTGCAAGAAATGGGGTTGAGACATACACTTCATCTGTACACGGGCGAGGATGGTCAAACATATATGCCCCTAGCTTGCCACACAATGTCTAAGGATGAGAAAACATATTTTTTTAAAGTGTTTCGAAATGTAAAGATGCCAGACGGATATGCCTCGAACATTTCCCGATGTGTACGACTTAATGATCGTACGATATCCAGTTTGAAGAGCCATGGCAGTCATGTCATTATGCAACAACTTCTCCCTATTGCATTGCGTGGATCACTGTCAGGTAACGTGATTAGACCACTTGTCCAGATGTCTGCACTCTTCAGCGGCCTATGTTCAACGTCATTGACACAAGAGGATATGGATTGATTAGAGGGTAACATTTGTATCACTTTGTGTCAAATGGAACATGTCTTCCCCCCTAGTTTTTTTACCATAATGTTGACTCGGTGGACCGGTACAGTATAGGTGAATGTATCCGGCAGAGAGATAAAATAGCTTTATGATTATTCATCAATTTATTTTCCCTCCATTATAAAACCACTACTAACTGTAATGAATGAATTATGTTCATATGTAGGAGCCTTGGGGGTTCAAATCTAATGTGCGCAATAAAGCAGCTCCTGAGAGCTGTATTGCGGAGGGCTACATAGCAACTAAGTTGGTGGCGTTTTGCTTGAGATATTTAGACAACGCACCAATATTTCATAATAGGGCGCAAAGAAACCCGGATGGTTCAAAGGGGGCGGGAACACGAGTCATACTCGACCGTGTCACACTGACACAGATTCACCGATACATTATGTTTCACTCAGATGGGTTTCTTCAGCTACGGATGTAAGTCGTGTTAGTAGTCTATGTAACTTCAACATCACATTGCAGCCTTAGTTGTGAATTATAATAAAACTAATTTCGTATTATAGGGTGCACATGGATACACTTAGGCAATCATGCGATAGGGGGCGAACGACGGAGGATAAGTTGGAAATCTAACATCATGAGCTGTTCTGCGAGTGGTACTGTGACTACATAAGACTTCCGTGATGTTTAACTATTATAGTCTGATTATATTTACTTATGGTTCATAACAACTAACAAAACGAACTTCTTTATGGTCAATTGTATGTAATATACTCGCAAGTCGATCGATTGGACGATCAACGCAGGAAGGATATAGGTGACAAACTGGTAATGCATTGTAGAGGGCCGAAGGAGAAAGCTACCAAATATAACAGATATGTGGTTAACGGGAAGCTGTTTCACACTCTTGAATTCAATGCCGAAAAAAGGACGCAGAACAGCAACGTGTGCGTACCGATTGTTGATGGCGAAACGTACTATGGGAAGTTAACGGAAGTAATTGAGGTGGAAGTATTTCGACAGGACCAAGTACGTTCTGTTCAAGTGTGATTGGGCGGACAACACGAGGGACAAGGGGTACAAGGTAGACGAGTATGGCATGATGCTTGTCAATTTCAAAAACCTTGTCCATCGGGGCCAGCAAATTACTGATGAGTCGTATGTGTTCACGTCACAAGTTGACCAAGTCTTTTAAGTTGAAGATGAAAGGGACCTTGATTGAGCTTGTGTTGTAAAGACTAAACCTAGAAATGTATACGACGTTGGTCAGGGTGAAGGTCCTGATGATAAATGTACCAACTACCATGAGTGTGAGCTGCTCCTATTGACCAGCAATAATGAAGTGGATTCGTAGGATGACATTGATTACGTCTGACCAGACTTAGATCCAATGTAATCGTATGTGGTTCAAAAAAATAAAATTATATATCCAGTTCACATTAATTGACTTGTTTTCTGTTATTTCTTTTTACATTGATTGGTAATTGTGGTGCATATTTTATCTATTGTATACATAATTAATTGAGCGCGTGGTGTGTTTCACAGGTTGATATGAGTACTAGGGGGAAGAGTAGATGACGGAGGTTCCCACAGGTAGACGACCAGGGATATAGGCCAGTACTTCTAGAGCATGTGAAAAGGTTCCAGATGGGGTATCAGTCTTAGCCGTTTCCATACGACACGGAGCAAGAAGAGTTTCATATGCCTAGTCCGCCGCCTACGATGAACGAGTTAGGGATATGCTCATATGGCCATGTAGAGCGGTTATTCCCCCCCAACGAGAACACATGTTTGAACTACAGTGAGCCACCGCAATCGGAGGACAGCGAGATACAGGGACGGGCGGACATGAATGATGGGATATGTGCCACGCATGACTCGTAGCCCGATGACCCTGCTCTAGATGTGTTGGGCAGCCGCCATTTCTGGACAATAAGCAAATATTTTTACTTCAAATACCAATATTGAATACATATATAAGTTATGTAGTTACTATTAAATTGTAAATAATTAAAATCGGTAATTATTAATGTGTTAGGCATCGATCGAGACGGGTGCACCCATATTCAAGTGGTGACCATTAAACCATCAAACAAGACATGGGATGTCCCCACTGGGCAAAATGTCATGTGCGAGAATAGAGCGTGGCAGCCCGTACGATTTAGAGAGATGAAATTTCAGAGGATGACCGGCAACATCATAAGGAGCGAAAATTATGTTAGATTGCGGGACGACTGGACGCAGGTACCTCCCCGTACGAAAGAGGATATATGAGATGCCTTGATGGTATTTTTAAACTATCTGTTATATTTTAGCATGTGTATTTCATTATGTCAAACGCTGTTAATACATGAATTGACACACCTTACTTTTTTAACTTGTGCAGGCAGACTTTTACATCCCGCCTGAGTACAATCTCAATGCAATTAAAAAGGACGCGTTCCGAAATATGGGCGTGAAGCTAAAGAGTTGGAGACACTCAGTGAAAGAAGCAATAAAAATTCAGCCGGGCGATACTCCTAACTCGTGAAGACGAGAATGGGTCAAGATGCCGTTTCGAAATACAACGCATACGACTTGGATGTGTTGTTGGATAAATGGTGTGGCCCGAAGAATCAGGTAGGTCACGAGTGTAGTTTCATTTGTAATTATGTAGTTTCATTAATTGTAATTGTGTTAGAGTTGACATATTAAGAATGATATTTGTGTAAGAGTATGCTACTTACATGAAGGCATTACGAGCAAAAAACAACACACCTCACTGCACCAGGTCAATGAGCTTTGTTAGGGCGACACATGAAGAAGTATTTGTCTTATATATATATATATATATATATATATATATATATATATATATATATATATATATAACTGTATGTTTATGTTTTTTGTTTGTTTGTTTGATGATTTTTTTTTTTAATTATTATTTTTTTTATGCAGACCTTATCTTTGGGCACTACTTCGACTCGAGCGCAAGCTTACATCTCGACACACACGAAGAAGGATAGTAACTATCCAAATGAAGTGGTCAGGGAGAAATGTGTAAGTACTCGCCGATATATATTTTGATAAATTATTTATGATTAACCTTTTTATATGAGATACTAACTTGTCATTTAACATACCGGAGAGGATGAAGGAATTGATACCCACTGACCCGGCATTGACGTCGAGCGTGACTGAAGGGACGATACGGTGGACACCAAATGACGCGTATGCTTAGGCGCACAGAAATAAGCCTGAGTACGTTGGCAGGGTCCGACAGGTGGGTCCAAATGTTCTACCAGTATAGGGCAGCATACATTCGTACTATACACCGTCCCAGGCACGGTCTTAGAATCTTGGGAACTCCTCGTTTTCACAGATGACGGATAGGATTAGAGAACTTGAAGAGTAGACACAATAAAGACGTGCCATGGATGAGATGACCAAACAGATTGAATAACAAAAAGCTCAGATAGCAGAGAAAGATGCCATCTTTGGGGCCGTTTCTATCAGCTTGAGGCCAACATAGGTAATGCTATATTTGTGTTATTTTTGTTATTCTTCGGTTAACATGACTATGGCCCGCATCGATCACTTTAACTGTTAGAATTGTGTCTCCACAAAATTCTTAGTTAGCAATGCATTGTTCCCGTAGTTCATTTTAGAACTAATGTATATTTGCATCACTGTATATCTGTGTTTTGAATTTTTTTTTTATTGATTATCATTGGTTCACAACTCATTTGCAAGTAATGCGGGCTAGGCATTGGGATGACTATGTTGACTTGGACTGACCACGTGGTTTCTCATCGCTGTTTGTATATATATTTTGTTACTATTTGTTGATGTATTTGTTTGTATATATATATTTTGTTACTGTGTATAACAAACATATAGTTTGCTATATGTTTGTTGAGAGTAGTTGGAACATAGATAGTTTGATTGTATATTTGTTTTTTGTTGTGTTGGAATGTACTTTCAATGTATATATTTGTTTGTTTTGTGTTGGAATTTCATATGTATTGGATGTATATGCAAATTGAATTATAATTTTATATATGTATTGGGTTGGATGTATTGGATATGTTTGATGTATTGGATTAATTGGATGTATTGGATTAATTAGATGTATTTGATATGTTTGATGTATTGGATATGTTTGAAATGGGGTTAGATATGTTTGATGTATTGGATTAATTGGATGTATTTGATGTATTGGAGATGTTGTTGAATGTATTGGATTAATTGGATGTAAATGTAGAAATTGGATTGAATGTATTGGATAATTTAAATGTAGATATTTGATTGAATTGAATGTATTGGATAATGTAAATGTAGATATTGAATTGAATTGAATGTATTGGATATCAGGTTAATACGTAAATTTGGGTATAAACCCGAATAATTCAAAAAATATATAAATTATATATATATATATATATTTGACGTGTCAAATTCACCACGTCAAAAAGTTTTGACGTGGTAAAACTAGAATGTGAAAAAAAAAATTTTTGACGTTCCAGTTTCTGACACAGAAAATTTTTGACGTGGTGAATTTGCCACGTTAAAAACTTGGATTTTTTGACACCTACCCCTTTAACCATTGAGACATGTCAAAAGAGTTTTCTGACGTGTCAGTGCCATTGATACGTCAAAAATGGCTGGTAAAAAAAAAATGCGATTTTTGTTGTGCACTTTTACTTACTAAGTCGTGAATAGGGTAGCTGGTACTGTAGACGGGGAAGATAGTGCAGGCTTAAAGATAGATCTAGCTATCATTGGAAGATTTACTCTAGTTTTGAAAGTGTTCTATTATTAATGGTGCTTAGCTCTAGCTTGTGTATTTGAAACAATACTATATACACTGCATTTTAGCGATGTTGAGCCCTAGGTTTATTTTTTGTTGCAAATTTGATCTGATGATGAGAAGCTAGCATAGTAACTTTCAAGATTGTGTTTAATAATTTGAGGGAGAGGGTGTTACCACTACAAGAAAGTTGTTCATTAGGGGCGACTTATTAGGGGCGACTAAAAAGTCGCCCCTAATACTCAACTATTAGGGGCGACTTTGAAAGTCGTCCCTAATAGTTCAGTATTAGCGTCGGCTATTAGGTGGACGCTAATAATGGGTCGAAAATTGCACTATTAGCGTCCACTTTATAGTGGACGCTAATAAGTCGACCCTAATACACGCGCGGGAATTATCCGAGGGGCGGGAAAAATTTAAGCGGCAAAAAAAAAACTTTTAGGGTCCATAATAGTCGACCCTAATAATTAACAAATAGCGTCCACTTAAGTGGACGCTATAAGCTGGGAAAAAAAAAAAAAAAAAAATCACAAAAAAGTTCAATAGGGTCGACTTTCATCGTCGACCCTAATAGTTAGTTATTAGGGTCGACTTTTGTCGACCCTAAAGAGTAAGTAGTAAAAAAAAAAAAAAAAAAAAAAATTAAAATAGATAACTAATAGCGTCCACTATAAGTAGACGCTGAAGATACCTCATTAGGGTCGACTTTAATAGTCGACCCTAATGCTTATGTATTAGGGTCGACTTTTGTCGACCCTAAAGAGTCCGTAGTAAAATAAAAAAAAATTAAAAAAATTAAAATAGATGACTAATAGCGTCCACTCTAAGTGGACGCTGAAGATACATCATTAGGGTCGACTTTAATAGTCGACCCTATTGCTTATGTATTAGGGTCGACAAAAGTCGACCCTAAAGAGTCCGTAGTGAAATAAAAAAAAATTAAAAAAATTAAAATAGATGACTAATAGCGTCCACTCTAAGTGGACGCTGAAGATACATCATTAGGGTCGACTTTAATAGTCGACCCTAATGCTTATGTATTAGGGTCGACAAAAGTCGACCCTAAAGAGTCCGTAGTAAAATAAAAAAAAATTAAAAAAATTAAAATAGATGACTAATAGCGTCCACTTAGAGTGGACGCTGAAGATACATCATTAGGGTCGACTTTAATAGTCGACCCTATTGCTTATGTATTAGGGTCGACAAAAGTCGACCCTAAAGAGTCCGTAGTGAAATAAAAAAAAATTAAAAAAATTAAAATAGATGACTAATAGCGTCCACTCTAAGTGGACGCTGAAGATACATCATTAGGGTCGACTTTAAAAGTCGACCCTAATGCTTATGTATTAGGGTCGACTTTTGTCGACCCTAAAGAGTCGGTAGCAAATAAAAAATAAAAAATAAAATTAAAATAGATGACTAATAGCGTCCACTCCAAGTGGACGCTGAAGATACCTCATTAGGGTCGACTTTAATAGTCGACCCTAATGCTTATGTATTAGGGTCGACTTTTTGTCGACCCTAAAGAGTCCGTAGTAAAATAAAAAAATAATAATCCATATGTTATTGCGATCGATCGCACACAATGTGCGATCGATCGCAGTAACAGAATGTTGAAATCCAATATTCGATTACTGCGATCGATCGTAACCATGGTGCGACCGATCGCAACAACAGAAAGTTGGAATCAAACTTTCTGTTACTGCGATCGATCGCACATTGTGTGCGATCGATTGCAGTTACAGAATGTTGGTATCAAACTTTCTGTTACTGCGATCGATCGCACCTTGTGTGCGATCGATCGCAGTAACAGAAAGTTTGATTCCAACTTTCTGTTATTGCAATCGACCGCACCCATGCAGAAAAGCTCAAATATATATATATATTTTATTGCTGCCCAATAACATCTACTAAAATTGTGTATATATATATCACTGCATTATTTAAAATTTTTAAATAAAGTGACACAATATGCACCGTCGATTCCATCCTCCTAAAGAAAGATTTTAAATTGTATATATTTGCCATTTGGTTAGTTGTTACATATGGACTAATTTGAAGAGTTAATTCTCATTTCATAATTCATATTAAATTTTACAGATCTAATAGTGTATATATATTATATGATGAATATATTGATACCTTATGGAAAGATTTTACACTGTTAAATATAACAAAATAAAATCTAAACCGTAAAATAATTCATCTCAGTTTTAAGTGAAAATATATTGATACCTTGCAATTCAAAAACCATCTATGATGTCCAAATACGGGGTCATTCCCATAAGAAAACACAAAAGCAAGTCAAAAGAAACAAAACTAAAGACAAATAAAAAGATTAACTTAAAACATACTAAACAAAATAAAAAGGGTAAACTATGGGGTGCCTCCCATGAGCGCTAAGTTTAATGTCTTCAGCCAGACGATAGTCCCTGCTTACTGTTGTCTAGAAGATGATGCTCCTGCAGATGGTGGTGGCAACCGGTTGACAATGGACTGCATCAATTCTTCTAAGGCACCTAGGCGTTTGTCCATTGATTCGTTATTTTTCCGAGCCTCCTTTCTTTGGCCAGCCAACTCTCTCCGAAGGCCCGCTATTTCTTCACTAACTGAGCGGTTTCGTGCTTCACGAAAAATTCTCGGGGCCTCCTCCTCAGCTGCCTCTGAATCAACTATTGGTTCATCTTCGGCCATTGGCTCGGCCTCATACTCTTCCGCAGCAGCTGCTGGTGCTGGAGCTACCTGGGGCATGTGGGAGAGGCTCTTGTTCCATTGGCGAATGCCAAATATGGGAGTAGTAGTGACTGGTTCATCAGCTGCGTTACCCTTGACGCCTTTCTTCCGGAGGATGTAGGAGATTAAGTATGGGAAAGGCAACCCCCATGAATGTGTGGACCCCACTCCTCCAACGTGCACCCCATTCCAAAATTTGTAAATTTGCCTCCAAATTATGTCGGGAATGGAGTACCAAGCACCTTTATGGAAGGCGTAGAGTGCTTGAAGAAATTGATCCCGCCTCTGACTTTTGTGCCCCAAGGGAAACGCATTACGGTGTAATACGGAGTCCACAAACCAAAGCCGTTGAGGTAGCTTTGATCGGCTGGCGGCATTATGGTGGGCATCGGCATACATCCCTTCGCACATGTCGTCAATAATTTCCGCCACGTAGAAGCTGTCCGGTTGGTCAGCAAGTTGTGCGGCTTCTGGAGGTTGCTCATCATTGCATTGAAGGGCAGCAGCAATGTCGGCCCGTGTTATGTCAATAGCTTTGCCTTGCACTTTCGAAGAGAGGGCAGCTATGTTCCTGCAGTCATGATATAGGTGGACATAAAACTCGATCACCAATTTTCTGTAAGCAGTGGGGGTGACCGGCTTGAAAAGCTTCTTTAGCCCCCGTCGCTTGAACTCGGCGACCGCCCATTGAGTCCCCTCAAGATTTTCAAAGTCTTCGCGAATGGCGAAAGTGGTCTCAAATAGCAGCTCCCGTTCCTCAAAAGTGGGCGGGGGAGAAGTGGCTCGGGTATCAGACCCTCGGGAGGACGAAGCTCGAGTTCTTGGCATGATGAGCGTGATTGGGGACTTTTGTCGAACACCTGGCGTGCACTAGAGATAGGCAAAATTGCAAAACAACACAACTTCGCTCAAAACCCCCTGCAAAAACATCCAAACCCAACCACAACAAAGCAATGTGGGTGGATGAACACCCACAATTGCAGAAATATGAGAAAAAAAAAAATCTCGTGAAGGTGCTCGTGGTTGGGGTGTTGATGGGAATGGGGAATGGGGTGTAAAGTACTAGAGGTGGTGAAAAGTACCTGGTATGGTTGCCGGAGAAGACAACCGTGTGGTGGTTGTGTGGTAGAAGTGATTGGCAATGGTGGACGAATCAGTTGTGCCGGAGGTGCGTGGACCAAGCCTTGGAGAGGTGTACGGCGCAGTGGGGAGAAGAAAATTTTTGTGGAGGTGGGGGGAAAGTGACCTAAAATAGGTCACGTGGTGTGCTGTCCGAGTGCGATCGATCGCACACATAGTGCGATCGATCGCACTCGGCCAAGGATCCGCGTGTTGATTCTGTGATTGCGATCGATCGGCCCCAATGTGCGATCGATCGCAATCACAGAATCACCATACATACACATATATATATATATATATATATATATATATATATTTTATGCAATTATTATTTTTTTTAATTTTTATTGCATAATGTACAACAACTTCGATTATGATATGATCAAATGTGAGATCAAACTTGAAACAATTGAAATTGAATGTTTGATTAGACATCCAATTGGTCCAACCTAGTGCATTCGTAAGATCGATCGTGATAACATCAAATAATCGAACAAAATTCAAACAAATTAAATGTTCGATCGAACATTGAATTGAACTCTAAGCATTTTCTATTATATTAGTGCATTACTTAAATTGATCGGGATACAATCAATAAAACTTGACATGATTAAATGATCGATCAAACATCCGGTCGATCCTAATGAATTAGTTCGATTGATCGCGATATGATTAAATGATCGATCAAACATCCGGTCGATCCTAATGAATTAGTTCGATTGATCGCGATATGATTAAATGATCGATCAAACATCCGGTCGATCCTAATGAATTAGTTCGATTGATCGCGATATGATTAAATGATCGATCAAACATCCGGTCGATCCTAATGAATTAGTTCGATTGATCGCGATATGATTAAATGATCGATCAAACATCCGGTCGATCCTAATGAATTAGTTCGATTGATCGCGATATGATTAAATGATCGGTCAAACATCCGGTCGATCCTAATGAATTAGTTCGATTGATCGCACGGATATCCTATTAGTGTTATAATTTATTTACTTCATTTTTGATCTATCAAACATCCGATCCGATCGATCCTAATAAACATACAAATTAGTGTCATATTTATTTACTTCATTTTTTATTCTTTTTCACTTCTCTCATTCTATAATTCTAGTGCAATTTTTTCTTTTCTTTTTGAATTTCCCTTTATTGACAAATCAGGGCATCTGTCTCCAACACTAATCTAATATTCAACTGTCCACGTATCAGGCCATTTTTTTATTTTTTTTTAACAAAAATTTAAAAACAATAACAAAATATCTCAATATATAAAATACTAAAACCTTAATTTTATATTATATTACAACCAAAGCAAAAAAATAAAACACACACACACACATTTTAAAAAATATTAAAATTTAGAGCATCTCCAGTAGTATTTTTAAACTAGCTTTTTAGTTAAATTTAGCTATTTTGTTAACTTTTCTTGCTCCAATAGACACTGTAAAATAGAAGATTTTCCTATTACTGCTACAATGAACTTTCAAGAGCATCTTCAGCAGTAAGATGTATTCTACCTAGTCAAAGCACAATTCTATATTTTAGCTACTAATTTTTTAATACCAACTCCATATTCTTTATTTTATTAAATATTATTTTTTAATCTTTTTTTTATTTTTTTTTATTCGGGATTGCTTTTGCATCATCTTGTAAATTGCAATAGAATTGATTCACGTAGGATATCCGTGTGTTATTTTTATTAAATGTTTTTTGGAAGAATATAATAAATAATTAATCATTGTAGTTTACCTAAATTACAAATTTCTTCATATCGTATTAAAGTAAAATTAAAGGTACAAAATTTGACTTCAGGGAATAAACTGTTTATTTTTTTAAAATATCTAAAGAACCGTACATTTGATTTTACTTTGTTAAAAGAATAGGGGTATTATAAAAATATAACAAAATAAGTAGACTTTTTGATACAATTTGATAGTTTGACAGGCTACTGTAGTTATTTATATTTTTCTCTTTTTTTTTTTTTGTAAATAAAATA
The DNA here is from genome assembly GCF_965113065.1 of Corylus avellana. Taxonomy (NCBI): domain Eukaryota; kingdom Viridiplantae; phylum Streptophyta; class Magnoliopsida; order Fagales; family Betulaceae; genus Corylus; species Corylus avellana. The sequence goes on along the minus strand of NC_142493.1, from coordinate 5,067,583 downwards.
CCCCAAATATTTAGTTGCACAAAAAAGTTTACCAATAGCTTTTTTGTGAACTAAATTTTGCAGAACTAAAAGTGGTATCTGTCTAATTGTTCACAAAAGAATTTCAGAACTAAAAGTGGCGGGGGTTCTAAAATTTTGGGCACTGTTTATTTTCACTCCCGCCATTCCTCTCCCCACTCTCACGCTAGCTGTCTCTCACTCTCACTCTCACTCTCACGCTGTCTATCAATCTCACTCTCTCACTCTCTCGAGCTCACTCTCACTCTCTCCCTCCCTCTCTCTCGAGCTCTCTCTCTCTCTCACTCACTCCACGCAAGTTTCTCTCTCTCCGGCAGCTGTTTCCGGCGCACCTCTCTCACTGCCAGCTCTCACTCCAGTGTTCATCAACTCTCTTGTAGCTCTCTCAGGTATGAGTTTCTCCTAAACCCTTGCAAACCTTAAATGCCTCTCAATCACTCAATAATATCCATGAATTGTGATTTGAAGAAATGGGTAAAGAAAAGGAGCAAGAATGGGTAAAGAAAGTTATCACAATTCTTATAAATTCACACTCTAATAGCTCAAGAATGGGTTAATAATGAATTAGTTTCACAATATTTCTTTACCCATTCTCAAATGAATTAGTTTCACAATATTGCTTCATTTATCATGAAATTGCTTGTAAATGCAAACTCTAATAGCTCAAGAATGGGTAAATAATGAATTAGTTTCACAATATTGCTTCATTTCTCATGAAATTGCTTGTAAATTCAAACTCTAATAGAGGTTCTAGATGGTACGTTTGATTGTCTACTTGTTGCTTTTTACACCATCTTATATTGCTTCATTTCTCATGAACCTCTATATACATTTAATTGGAAGATAGATAGTGGACTATTGGACTTATAGTGGTTGGTTGGTTGATTGTGATAATTTGCACAAATGTTGTGAGATCTTGGATGTTATTTCGTGCTTAAAATTTGAAATTATTGATATTCATTGATGTAAAAAATTATTGATAATTTACTTAAGAAATACAATTTTCATTTCATTTAGGCTAACTTGGTAGTGTTCATCAACCAATAAATCCTTGGTAACAAAGAAACGAAAATTAAGGATCGATGGAAATGTCATATCAACTTGGTGGGATGAGAGTGTAGTTTTAGTATTTCTTAAGTAAATAATATTAATAAACTTTTACAACTCACAAAGATGAAGCAGAAACTTTAAAGCGGCCAACTTATATCAATGTTAGATGACCTTTCATTTAAAAATTGGATGTTAGATGACCTTTCATTTATTGGGCATATATGTTAGATGACCTTTCATTTAGAAAATTAAAAAAAAAATCACTTAAATGAAGCTTTTTTTTTTTGTATAAGCTCCTCTGCTACCTCCATTGCCTTTTAGAAATTAGGTGGGTTCGTTTATCTCAACTTATAGAATGTTGTGACAAATTGATGTTTCATATCACAAGTAGAAAATAAAGAATAAAATAAGTTCATAAAACATACTAAGATTTACATTATTCGTCTTAACAAACTTATATTCATGGACGAAAATAATAAGAAACTTAAAAGAGTTGTATATCCCTACGAGAATTTTGAAGGCAGTCAAAAGAATCACAAAAGGAAAAAAGCAAAGTTACTACTTGGGTATTAGAGGACCCTTTAATCTTTATGTACCATGAGAGAGTCCAATTCCCCCCTTTTCTCATTACACAAACAGTCTTTATGATGGCTTTGATCCTTATACACTAGACATGCCCCAACATCATCTTTTTCTTATCTTTCCCCAATAGAAAGATTCTATCTCTCTCTCTCTCTCTCTAGGGTTTGAATCACAAGCCAAACAGGGAGCCACCATGGTGTGCATGTGAAGCTATCACTAGGGATCTTGGTCACCCCTCCTGTTACCTGAGCAAATTACAAAAAGGGTTTGCTTTTCCTATTTTGAAAGATTTGAGTTTAAGATATTACTTTCCACCCTTTTATATATTGGGGAAATTAAGAAGAATCATGACAAGCGTTCGATTGAGTTTTGGGATGTAGCTAGTGGCTACAATCTCCTATCCAGATTGCAGTCCATAGCTATTGTGAGAGGCCCCTAATACCCAATAAATGAAAGGCAATGGAGGTAGCAGAGGAGCTTAGGGCCAAGGCCAAGCAGGAATTGGATGGCTTTGAGAAGTATGGTGAGAGTGTGGTACCTCTTTACAGCTTTGTGGATTATGCTGCTGGTAGAGGTTTTAGTGTTGGTGGTGCAAGTTAATGGATAGAATTATGGCCAATGATTCTGGTTTAGATGACGAGTCCAAGAGCTTTGTGGTAGCTCTTGGAGAAACGATACTATCGGAATTGCATAGGAGAGAGAGGCTCAAAAGCGGGATCTACGAAAGCATTCTATTTTAGGCAATTGTTTGCTTGAAGAGGACTCAACAATTCTTAAGAGCACACCATACTCTATGTCCTTAGCTGATGTTGGATTAAGTCCCATGATTTCTTTTTCGTATGAGTATGTTTTTTTTTTTTTTTTCTGAAGTGTTAACTAAACCGGAGGAAATGGAATTGGATGAAATTAATCTTTGCAATTTTTCTCTTCTCAAACACATCTGTTAGATGACCTTTGATTATATATTTATTTTTCTCTTCTCAAACACATCAAATAATTGAACTGGATTTTGATTAATTTTATGAAATTAATCTTTTGTATAAATAAAGGTTATTGCACATATATGTTAGATGACCTTTCATTTAGAAATCATGGCCCTAATATGCATTACAACTTCTTCTTCTTCTTGTTTTCTTCCCTAATCAATACGATTAAAATTCAAAAATAAGGTCCTCTATTTGTGTATAAGGTCCTCTATGTCTGGTGTATAAGGTCCTCTATTTGTGTCCACAGAAGCAGGAAGATGTTCTGCAAACGCCTATCTGCGATCGATCGCATCAGGCCTGCGATCGATCGCAGGGTACTCTGTTTCTCAGTTTCAGCTTCTGATCCTGCGATCGATCCTGCGATCGATCGCAGCATCAGTAGGTTCCTCACATTGGGTGTCTGGTACTGCGATCGATCCTGCGATCGATCGCAGCATCAGTAGGTTCCTCACATTGGGTGTCTGGTACTGCAATCGATCCTGCGATCGATCGCAGCATCAGTAGGTTCCTCACATTGGGTGTCTGGTACTGCGATCGATCCTGCGATCGATCGCAGTTTGCTCTGATTCCGATTAGTTAAGTTTAATGGATTAAAGTAAAGTTTAATGGATTAATGGATTAAAGTAAAGTAAAGTTTATTGGAACTTTGCTCATGTAATTGCTAATATTAGGCTTTAAAATTAGGGTTAAATACGAAAGTGGCCCATGTGTTTTTGAGTTTTTAAAAATGGTCAAATTAGTCCTTGTATTTTTTGACACTTTAAAATCAATCTTTCTATGTATTTTCGTTAGTGGGCCATTTGTCACGTGTCAAAAAAATCAATTGGTCAAATCACGTTGTGTTATGTGTACTATCTCCGCATAATCATTTCCCGACAATAATCAAATACTTCCAAATCAATTTTTCATCTTGTCCCTAGCTCCACATGGATGGGTTTCTTTCACACCTAACCCATCCTCGTTGCCCTAGCATTGCCATTCTTCCCATATTTAGTCAATTTAATCTTACAAATCAAATATTATATTTGTGGACTTATGTTGACTCCACATAAATCAATGGTGGACTACATAAGTCTAATAGTTGATCTCTTGAGTGTGTAAGAGAATATAAGCCAAATATCAAAAACTTATTGACCGCTAACATTTCTCTAAAAAATGTAAAACTGTCATTGAGCTAAACTAGTAAATAAATTACAAATAGAAATTTGTTCTAAACTAGTAACCCACTTCTAGAATATTTTGTTAGGTAACATCGCATTGAGCTAGCATCATTTCGTATATATTTGTTCTAAACTAGTAACCCACTTCTAGAATATTTTGTTAGGTAACATCGCATTGAGCTAGCATCATTTCGTATATATTTGTTCTAAACTAGTAACCCACTTCTAGAATTCTCTCATTACTCATGCTCCTTTTAAACTTTTCCTCTCTTAATATTTGAGAACAGACCTCCCATTTAATTCTATTAATTCAATTCTTAAGAATCTGATCTTCTAATTCCCTTGTGTGCGTACATGTACGTAACGAATAACCTTTAATAGGGACATCAATATGGATAGGAGTTGGATGCGGGAAAGTACGCGATGTTCAGAGCGATTTCAAAAAGGTGTGGAAGAATTCATGGGAATGGCAGTTAAATCAGTTGATTCACGTGATATGACAAAGTGTCCATGCCGTGATTGTGCAAATCGATATTATTCTCATATTAGCGAGGTGAAGGGTCACTTGTATATGAATGGATTTACTCCGACATACACTAGATGGATATTTCACGGGGAAGATCATTTTAGGGAAAACACTTCTACAAACATGCACACACATACAAGTGAAATGATGGAGGAGGTTGATGCAGTTGAAGAATTGTTAGACGATGTATGTATGGGGACATTTGTTGATGCTAACATCGGAGAATCCTCTACTTCACAGGGCCCCACAACTGATAATCACGAACAAACAAGCTCCTTCTACCAATTTTGGGAAGATGGTTTACGAGAACTTTATCCAGGCTGCAAGAAATTTACACGAATTGCTTTTATACTGAAGATGCTTCATATAAAGGCGTTCTGCAACATGAGTAACAAGGCGTTTGATATGATGATTGACTTGATAAAGACGGCCCTCCCAGATGGAGAGACATTGCCACGCTCGTATAGAGAAGCAATACAGTTTAGGCGACACTTGGGATTCGGTTACGATAAGATACACGCATGCAAGAATGGTTGTGTGCTTTTTTGGAAAGAACATGCAGACAAAGTGGTATGCCCAAAGTGCAACAATTCAAGATGGATTGATGGCAAAGGCAGAAAAAATAATATTCCTCAAAAGGTCTTACGGTATTTCCCAATAAAATCGAGGTTACAACGGTTGTTTATGACAAAAGAAATGGCCAAGGAAATGCGGTGGCACAAAGAAGGTCGAGAAGATGATGGCAATACTCTCAGACACCCCGCCGATTCTATTGTATGGAAAGAGTTTGATAAAAGACATGAGTGGTTTGCAAGTGATTCCCGCAACGTGCGGCTTGGCTTAGCAAGTGATGGTTTCAACCCATATGGTAATATGAGTACAACATATAGCATATGGGCAGTAATGTTAACGGTGTACAATCTCCCTCCGTGGATGTGTATGAAGAGTCCAAATTTGATGTTGCCCCTTATTATCCCAGGGCCTTCAGATCCTGGAAAGAATATTGATGTATATTTGCGGCCATTGGTTGATGACTTGAAAGATTTATGGAATGAAGGCATACGCGTGTACGATGCATCAAAGAAAGAGACATTTCAATTGCATGCGACATTACTATGGACTATAAATGATTTTCCTGCATATGGAAAATTATCTGGGTGGTCTACAATTGGAAAGCTTGCATGTCCAGTATGTAATAAGGATACATCGTTCAGGTATTTGAAGTATGGGCATAAGGTGTGCTTCATGTGTCATCGTCGGTGGCTTCCTCAAGAGCATCCATGGCGCAAAAGAGGAGATTTGTTCGATGGTACAGAGGAGCATAGATTGCAACCTGAAGAATTGTCTGGAAGTCAATTGTTGAAACAGCTAAGAGATGCTGAGGGTTTGCAATTTCGAAAAACAAGCGGGAGAAAGAGAAAGAACACAGATGTTGTGTTGAATTGGAAGAAGAGAAGTATTTTCTTTGAATTGCCTTACTGGTCAAGCTTGAAACTACGTCATAATTTAGATGTAATGCATATTGAGAAGAACATATGTGAAAGTATCTTAGGTACGTTGATGAATATCGATGGGAAGACCAAGGACACAGTCAAGGCACGAAGAGATTTACAGTTGATGGGTATACGTAAAGAATTGCATGTGCAGCCAAATGGTGAAACTTATAGGATGCCACTTGCGAAGTACACCTTGACAAGAGATGAGAAGAAGAGTTTATGTGAGTGGTTGAAAGGTGTTAAATTTCCTGACGGGTATGCATCTAACATTGGTCGATGTGTGAACAAGCTTCCTGGTAAAATTTCGGGTATGAAAAGCCACGATTGTCATGTCTTCTTACAGCGCTTGCTTCCTGTTGCAATTCGAAATTTCTCTACGTCGGAAATACGAACAACATTGACCGAGTTCAGTACATTTTTTACGCAGTTATGTGCACGGACGTTGAAAGTTGATATCCTAAAGCAAATGAAAGTCGACATTGTAACAATTTTATGCAAAATGGAAAAAATATTTCCGCCAGCTTTTTTTGATGTTATGATCCATCTAGCACTTCATTTACCTCGGGAGGCCGAGCTTGCTGGTCCCGTACAAAACCGTTGGATGTATCCGTTCGAAAGAGAACTTGGAAGATATAAGAAGTGGACGCGTAACAAAGCGCGTCCAGAGGGGTCTATTGTCGAGTGTTACTTAGCTGAGGAGAGCTTGACCTTCTGTTCCAGGTACCTTCGGGGGATTGAGACAAGATGGAACCGTGAACGGAGAAATGTTGACGTTGATGTTGTAGAATTGAGCCAGCGCTTGGATGTGTTCTCCCAACGAGTTCGGCCGTTAGGAGCAGCTAAATTAGTAACACTGGATGCTAATGATTTTGCTAGGGCACGATGGTATGTGCTTACCAATTGTAACGAAACGGCCTCATATTTGGAGTAAGTTTAGTAATGGCCTTTGTGTTTTACTTGTTACGACATGTTATAATTGTAGGGTTGATGATCATTTACCAATACGTTTATTTTTCATGCAGTGAACATTATAATATGATCAAAAGAGAAGGCGGCCGTGACATTGATAAAAAGCATGAAGCTAACTTTGAACGTTGGTTCCATAAACGTTTATACAATAGTGGGCGTACTGCAGCCAATGACTCAAAACACTTATATGATCTTGCATGTGGGCCTGATCGTCATGTTCATTCGTATAGAGGTTGCATCGTGAATGGGGTTAGGTATCACACAAAAGAATGTGCAGAAACTCGTACTACTCAGAACAGTGGTGTTTCTGTTTCAGGTGAGGACGAAACCTCAATAACGGAGTATTATGGTGAGTTAAAAAATATTCTAGAGTTACGTTACCCTGGCCAAAATCTCGTGTACTTGTTTGAGTGTGATTGGTGGGACACTGGGAGTGCAACAGGAGTACGAATGGACCAAGGCTTCACGATTGTGAATACTTCTCGTAAATGGTGTGAATCCGACCCGTTCATCTTAGCATGTCAAGCTTCGCAAGTGTTTTACTTGGATGATCCCAAATTGGGTGGTAATTGGAAAGTGGTGCAGAAGTGGATCAATAGAGACATCTATGATATTCCAACAGTACAAAAGGGAGATAATATAGAAGATGACCAAAGACTCAGTGATGACGTATACCAGGAAGGTGAATGTGTTGGGGGTAATATGGTCTTTGTTGATGAAGCGAATGTTGAAGCCTCCACTCAATTACGTAGAGATGATGCGACAATAGCAATTGACGAATTATATATTCAACTTGATGCAAGCATGTTTGCCAACGATAACTTGCCAGACGAGGACCATTATACAAACTTTGATGAGGAAGAGGAGTTATGTAGCGATAACGATATAGACTCTGAACACGAAGAGGACTCTGAACACGAAGAGGACTCTGAACACGAACAATCATCTTCAAGTAACAGTGCTACAGATTCTGAATATGAATCTGATGATGAAATGTGTTGAACACATAAGCTCAAATTTGGTGTAAGTACAAAGTGTATTAGCATATTTAATGAAATTGATGCTCTCTCTCTCTCTCTCTCTATAGATATATATATATATATTGTGGTGTTTTTATTTTTATTTTTTACTAGCATGATTATTGTATGTTTGTCAAAAATATTGAACATGCTATATGGTTATAAATTGACTAATATAATTTTGTGGTTTTTGACTTGTTAGCAGATTGATCATAACAATGACAACAACAGGACGCAAACGTGTTCCAGCAGCACGAGGCCGAGGCCGAGGCCAAGGTCAAGGCCGGGGCCTTATTGACGAGCATGAGAGTCCGACTCTCAATTCTGGGTTTGGTGATACAGATATGCATGTGTCGCCCTCGCCCCCCCTCCTCCTCGAGTCAGTGGATGGGCATCCTTCGCATGAGTCTAATAATCCTACTCACTCAGTGGCAGGATTGGATTCACAGGGAGCCGCCCCTACTGCATCTTGTAAGTTCATGAATTTTATATTTATGAACTGTTATTTTTGTATTATTTTGGTTTGTTATAGACATTTGACAATATACTTTTCCAAATATAACTTACTACGTTACCATGTTTTGCATAACAGCTACCACGTCTGTCAGAAGTGTAAGGGGTAAGGCCAAGTGTAAGAAGTTGAGTGACCACGTACTTAAGCATGGTCCCGTAGTGCTAAACATCCCAAATAGACACCGGGCACCTGTAGGCGAGAATGCATCATGGTTTGCAAGCAAGATTGGGGAGATTATTCGTAACATGTGCGAACTCCATCACAGTGAATGGAAAAAGGTCCCAGCTGAAGAAAAGAGCAAGTTGTTGTTTCATGTTCAGGTATGAATATCAATGTAATGTTTAATAATATGTTTCGTATGGAAAATTAATGTGACACATTTTTTACCATTGTTTTCTTATCTATTATGTATCAGTCAAACTTCGCACTGAATATGGAACGATACGAGCACATCAAAGCTGTTGAAAATAAATTGGGTCGTGCATATGCTAGGCTTTGTTCGAACTTGTATAGGGATCATTACAAGAAATATTTTGACGGCATTGATAAAGACGATGATGAGGGGATTGCCAAGGCTAAGGCTATTGGGAGGGAAAACGTGCCAGCAGGGTATGGTCCTCAACAGTGGAACCTAATATGTGACTCATTTGATGACGGTAAATGGAAGGTAAATATATATTATTATACTGATTAGAATATTCAAATTGATATAATTTGCATGCACTTGAAGACATTTTATGAATAATTGTGTTTTTTTTTTCTTTCCAAATTTCATAGAAAAAGTCTGAACAAAATACCCTAAACAGAAGCAAATTGGAAACAAATCACACAGCTGGGACTTGTTCATTTGTCAATGTCATTTACAAAAAGGTAAGTATCTCGTACCATAATTTAATGAAAGTAACGTTATTTAGTGTAAACTTTGATTATATGTATTATGTGTAGGAACAAGAAACAAAAGTGAAGCCTAATCCTGTTGAACTGTATGAGGTTACCCATACAAGAAAAAAGGATAAACAGTTTGTGAACGACAAATGCAAAAGTCTATATGTAAGTAATTGTTTACGCTCTGATCATTAAGTTGATTAGTGAAGAACATGAATAGTAAACTTGCATGAAGTATATGTTAAACTAAGGCCAACTATGACTTGTGCAGCTTCAAATGCAAGAATTAACAACCAGTGAGGCCTTAGAGGAAGGCGATGTGGAGGGAACAAGTGTGGATGACCGAATGCAAGAAATAGTCACACAAGTACTAGGGGGCCGACGAACTGGGCACGTTAGAGGAATGGGATGCGGTCTTATTCCTACCCCTTTAAGAACTTCATCTCAAGCGTTCACCCACTTCGACAACCACGATGAGTGTAGGAAAAGACAAGAAGATACTCAAAGCGAGCTTCAACAGACTAGAATTGAACTTCACCAGTACAGAGAGAATTTGCAAGCCAACGTTGAGGAAACGAACAAATTAAAAGCCACTGTTGAGTTCTTAATGTCACGTATTGGAGGGTTAGTGAAACTTTACCTATGCATTAATTTTACAAAAACACACATACTAAGTAATCGTTAAAAAGCTTATTGATCATTATATGAAATTTTATTCTATTAGGTCTGGAGGGAGCTTGCTTGGAGGTGCATCAAGTGAAGCCAACAATTAAGGGAGCTTTGGAATAACTTTATTTAGGATGTACTCTTTGATAGCATCTATTTGTGATATATTTTTTGATACTATGTATTTGGATAGTTGTTGGTACTTTCTATTTGCTAATGTGTATTTGACTATTTGTTGATCGTGATCTGTTTGGTAATGTATATCTGTTGGTACTTTTTATTTGGTTTATATTATATTAAGATATTCGCAAAATTTTTGGTTCAACAACTTTTGAGTTAGTAAATCTCCCTTGACATGGTTATCAAGGTTAAAGAACTTTGAGTAAACAATGCAAGAGAGTAATAATATCTTTCTAAATTTTATTTTTAAGTGTATGCAGGATGACAAGAGTACAAGAAAGTTAAACCGCCCAAGCAGGTTCTCGCTTTAATATATTTCATGAAGAAACACATTTTTAGTATCTCTTTCTCTATCATTTTGGGTTTCATTTTCATTGTCTTTGATATTATATATTGGTTCATTGTGGTAGATTACTCAAATTGCTTATGAGGATGAATTGGCAAGGAAGAGAATGCAGATAAGTACTTTATTTTGGGTTTTGGAATTTTGCTGCCCATGAATTGTAAAACATATATTTAATAGTTTTCTCCCTTGGCAGGTTTGGTTAATGGGGCAGTTCTCACATATTTTTTATGATTTTGATGAGGTTAGTCATTTTGAGTTATGTTTCTTGTGGGCATTTAGATTAGTTTGATTATTTCATATATTAATTGATTCATCAAAGAATGTTGTTGTGTACTTAAACATAAATGCAATGTTTCTTATAGAGGTACTCTACGTGCATTTTATTTGCCCATGCATGGAGTTATGTTTCTCCGGATAAGTTTTCCTGCTGAATTCTTTTAGTGTTGGTTTCTTCATAGTGAACTTTTTTTTTTGGCCTCAATCTTGTTAGGCGCACAATGCTTATCATGGTGTTGGCATTGTCAAATTGATGGGCCGTAGCAGTAGATATATAGCTATGCATGCATCCCTAGCTAGTGGACAAATTGACATATGTTTGATTCATGAGGTACTTATTACTAGCAATTAATTGGATAGTTATCTTTGTGAGCTGTTACTGATTCTACTGATATGCACATCTAAGGTATCTTTTAATTTGCACGGGCCTCATGGTGTTTTGAGTCATCTGAAATACCTGATTGAGACAAAGGGTTCGGCTGTTATTTGTGTCGCAGAGGGAGCACGGCAGGTGAGTTACGTAAGGAATTCATATTTTCGCTTTTGGGTTGAATACTATTAATTGATCAGGAGATTTAAATTGTGCAGTTCTTTTTTGGCTTCATGAAATACTGCGAAAAACTGCCTGTGTTCATTTCATTGCATTGCATAGATCTTATAACTTCTTCATTATATTTTTCCCCAAGATGAAGAGTAAAATTCAGTATGTTATTGTTTTTTGATGCAGAATTTTATTCAGAAAACTAATGCTAAAGATGCGTCTGGGAACATTGTATTTGGAGATTTTGGTGTCCACATTCAACAAGAGGTTGGTGGTTGTATTTTGACTAATTTCATGTGGTCTTCATCTCTCCATGACTCTTGAGACAAGTTAAGTGGGTTGATAAATAATGAGCTGACTAAAAGTCTAATTTTTAACATCATTGATATGTGTTGCATGGATAAGAATGGACTGCACTTTGGCGTTTTAGTTGTCATTTGTCAGAGTTACAAATATGATATATTTTAAGCCATCAAGATCTTACTCTATTAGTGACTCTTTTTGCTAAGACTAGTCAGTTGCTTTTTTGATGTTCTTTGTGTGAATTGAGAATCACTTGAACTGGAAATCATTAGAAAACGTACTGATGCTGCGATCGATCGCACTCCCAATATGCGATCGATCCCAAAATTTTGAAAACCTACTGATGCTGCGATCGATCGCACTTGGAGTGCGATCGATCGCAGCATCAGTAGGTTTTCGGAAAATTGCGATCGATCTCACTCCAAGTGCGATCGATCTTCAAATTTTGAAAACCTACTGATGCTGCGATCGATCGCACTTGGAGTGCGATCGATCGCAACATCAGTAGGTTTTCGGAAAATTGCGATCGATCTCACTCCAAGTGCGATCGATCTCCAAATTTTGAAAACCTACTGATGATGCGATCGATCGCACACAAGTGTGCGATTGATCGCAGTTTTTTTTTTTTTTTTTTTTAAGGACCATTAGGGTCGACAATTGTCGACCCTAATGGTCAACTAATCAGCGTCCACTTTGAAGTGGACGCTGATAGTCAATTTTTTTTTTAATATTTTTGGACCATTAGCGTCAACAGTTGTGGACGCTAATGGTCAACTATTAGCGTCGACTAATTCTTTTGTGTATATCATCGATCTTTAGAGTCAAACACATGTATCTTTTAGGGTCGATAAAGTGGACGCTAAAAGTCATCATTAGGGTCGACTCTAAGTGGACGCTGATAGTTAGTTTTTTTTTTTAATTTTTTAGGACCATTAGAGTCCACTTTTGTGGACGCTAATGGTTTAACCATCAGCGTCCACTTTTGTGGACGCTAATGGTTTAACCATCAGCGTCCACTTTTATTTGGACGCTAATAGTTATTATTATTATTTTTTTAAAAGGGATATTAGGGTCCATAAAGTCGACGCTAATGGTTAACTAAAGTGGACGCTATTGCTTGACTATTAGGGTCGACTTTCGCTTCCGTTTACATCATCTTTAGGGTCCAAACATTGCGACTTTTAGGGGCGATAAAGTGGACGCTAAAAGTGATCATTAGGGTCGATTTTTAAGTGGACCCTGATGATCAGACATTTGATCATTAGGGTCGGACTATTAGGGTCGACACTTTTAGGGTCGAAAAGTGGACGCTGTTGGCAACAGCGTCCACTTTAGGGTCTTTAGGGGCGACTTAAAGTCGCCCCTAAAGAGCTAATTTCTTGTAGTGTACATAAGAGGTATAGAAGGAGTAATCTTTTGCTAAAAAAACTTGCAGGAGAGGGAATGAAGTGATTACAAATTAACATCAGATATATAAACCTTTCTAAAAAATAATAATCTCAAATAGACTAGTTTAGGAGCTATAAACTAACCATTAATTATTCATCAAAAGAAAAAATAACAATCTCATATGTATTGAGTTACGGTGCAATTCAATAAAAATGCAGGGCTAACGATTTTTTCAATCCAAATAATTCATTCAAATGAACAGCTTGGATTAAAAAAAAAAAAAAAACCGTTGGTTGGTGATCAAGCCACCCTCTTAGGAAGTGGTTGACCACCCACTCTCCCTTCGAGAAAGGGTGGTTAGAGCACCCCACACTACAAGAAAAGAAGGCTTTAATGACGGCACAAAGTTGTTGCTAATAATTATCAGCGCGTGACCATTCATCATTGATAGTATGACTTATAAGTCACCACTAAGCAAAGTCGTCAGTTGAAAACAGTTTGAACGTATACAACTGTAAGGTCCAATGATGGAGATTAAAAACTCGTCGTCTAATAATGGAGGTATATTTAATTCATCCATTTATGAAATATTCAACTGAGAATATAATGGAGAAAAGTAGGGAAATACCATTCACAGGCTCTTTGCTATTAATAACCAGATCCACAGAAACCCTATAAATACCTAAATCCTATGTATCATTTTCATCAGAAATCTAATAATTAACTGGATGTGCCTTAAGGAAATGGGGTTGACAAAGTTTTTGCTAGCACTATGCTTCATAGGCTTAACCCTACCTCATTTCTCCCTAGCCAAAAATGGCCGCGGACTCGGCCGCCAGCGCTTCCTCGACGGACACAACAAGGCTCGTGCCGAGGTCGGTGTTCCGCCGCTTACGTGGAACCACACCCTTGCGGTCTACGCTAAAAATTATGCTAATTCGAGGATCCAAGACTGCAAATTGGAACATTCAGATTACAATGCTGTAGATTATGGAGAATGTATTGCCGAAGGCTATGATGTGTTGAAGCCTCAAGATGCAGTGAAGGCGTGGGTGGCTGAGAAGCCAAACTATGACCATGCATCCAACAAATGTGTTGGTGGTGAGTGCGGCCACTACACCCAGGTGGTTTGGCGTGACACAAAATATCTTGGGTGTGCCAGGGCCAAGTGCAAAAATGGCTGGATGTTTGTCACTTGCAACTATTATCCTCCAGGAAATTACGAAGGAGAGCGTCCGTACTAGTAATCCATTTGAAAACCCCAGGCCATCCTAATTAATATGATATTTTTGTAATTTTCATTATGTATATATAATAAGGGGAGAAAATGAGGAATATTAAATATTGCTCTTAATATTCCTTATTTTCGTTGCTTGATTTGCTATTAATCCCATTTTCTTTCTCATTACGATCATAATCTTGATTTGTAGTTTTTTTTTTTTTCTTCTTCTTCTCTAATATAAACCAAACAAAGGATTTGTTTTTCCTTGGTGAAGGCTAATCTAATAAGAGTATCTATATATTCTCAGCAAATGGGTCAAAAAGGGCCACTAGTGTGCGCACTATGACAAAATGAATTGAGATTCCGTCCAATTCTATATAAATGTCGGTTGACAATTTTTTTAATTCGAACAATTCATTCAAATAAACAGCGTGGATTAAACCAGGTAAGCATTAAAATCGAAAAAAAAAAAAAAAAAAAAAAAAAAAAATCCTTATGTTGGTGCGGCCACCCCCTTTGGACTAGTTGACCACCTACTCTTCATTTAAGAGGGGGCATGATCAAAGTTCCACATGCCCTACAAAAATAAGAGTACGTTTGGGATTGTATTTAAGAAATATAGCTTTTAAGTCAAAAAATGCTTTTTGGCAAAAGCTTAAAAATGAAGCTTTTGCCAAAAGTACGATTTGGCAATTTTTAGGTTTTTTGATTCTTAAAAGAGCTTTCAATTTTTTTATTTATCAAATGAGTACTTTTTTTTTTTCAAATGGATTTTTTTAGTATTAAACGTACTTTTAGGCTTCTCAAACGCAAACCCAAACAGGCCCTAAAGGGCTTTAGCAACGACACAAAGTCGTCCTTGGTATAACTATATGTGACCAATCATTGCTCATAATATGACAATCTCCACTGATATAATTTGGAACGAATAAGTACAATATCAATGAAGTCTATGAGAAAAATATAGAACAAGAACCCTGAAATGCATAACCACGCCACAAACTTTCGTGGGATTTAACTAACATCAGATGGACATAGACAGAAAGTTAGAAGTCATATCAATATTGATATGATGGGCTAAAACTCCAAACATCTTTGCACACATGGAAAATGAAACAAGCACATCTATGAGAAAATTTTTTGCACATTGTTAGGTTTCAAAGAATGGCCCATTTGGTGTTAAAAAATTTATTTTATGTTTTTGGGGATAAAGGGTAGCTCGTACTTAGGTTCACGATTGGAGAATATGATGAAACTGCTGGAAGGAGACAAGTACAAAGCTAGAAGGATGGGCAGAAAGAAGCGTAGTAATGATAGCCAAATACAGAGGCCATTCCAAAGTGTACCAAATTTCAGAAGAGTCTGGACAGCTGAGCAAACTGCCCTCTCGAATTCATTGGTGTTTAGACGGAAAAAGAACACGATGTCCAAACAATTGGAGTTCATGCTGGCAGTGATGTTTGAACAACACTCCGAACAGGCGTGGCGATTAGGGCTACAAGGCCCTAGTTGCGTTCAAATGGTCACGTATCGTGTTTGGATGCCACCGCCGCCGTAGGTCAACAGTTTTCTATTAAAGGATAGCATCTTATCTCTAGAGTTCTTATCTCTCAAAAGCATGAAATTTAGATAAACTTTAAAGCCTCATTTGGTTCACGAAATGATTATTCCGTTAAAAAAATGAATAATTATTACTGGGAATAGATGAGAGGGGAATAAAATAGTTATTCATATTCCTTACTTTAGTAAAAACACACATGCTCGAACTGGAATTAAATCAAAATTACTAAAAACCCCACATTATTTATTTCTTTACTTTTTTTTTTCAACTAAAATTGTAAAAAAAAAAAAAAAAAAAAAAACCAGGAGTGCCTCGTGATGGACCCACTTGGATAGGATCTAATGTTTTCCTGCAACCAACAAAATGAGCCATTTTGAAAAACCTATCAACAATTACCATTATTGAATCTACTTCTCATTAGGTTCTTGGAAGACCCAATATGAAAGCCATTGACAGATCTTCCCACGGTGCTTCTAGTATCGATAAAGGCATGTACAAGCCTGTGTTTTGGGCTTGTCCCTTGGTTACGTACCTTACAGTTTGGGCATCGCCGGACATAATTACCCAATTCCTTCTTCAATTGAGGCTAATAATACCGATCCTCTACCAAGGTGATGGTCTCGTCTCTTCCAAGGTGCCCACTTAGACCCCACCAAGTAATTCCTGAATGATTTGTTCCTGAAAGGAACTCCTTGGGATGCAAAGTTGATTCCCTCGGAATAGAGAACCCTCCAGAATATGCATCTCGGGAATTGGTTGCCCCATATATATTGCAACGGCTCTAGACTTCTCTGAAATCCTCATCTGCCTGATCATATAACTCCTTTAGGCATTCAAATCCCGTTACTTCGGCCTACATAGCTCCAAATGCCATAACAGTTTTAATTAACCATAATGATAAAAAAAATAAAAATAAAAAATAAAAAAAATAAAAAATTGTGCAACTCCACTCTTTTTTTTTTTTTTTTTTTTTTTTTTTTTTTGTGAAAAAAAAAAAACTAGAAACAATGCCAATGGACTCAATAACTAGAACTAAAACTAGCTTGTGATACGGGTTCTCAAAATTGGAACTGAATCGCGACCATCAATATCTCAATACATCTCCAAGTTTTGCGCCACTAAACGCTGAGTTAATTAACTCCGCAACCTACATTTGCAAGTCTTCAATCGTCACATCTTGTACATTGGGTTCATGATAGGAGATTGACTTTCTCATTTGGAACCTGTCCACGCCGACCACGACCCCCATTTTAATTTAGTCATGAAAACTGATGAAAAAAATTCATCCTAAGAAGATGTTAGACTCTGAAGCCAAATAAGAATTGAATATTGAAAAGGAAATTTAGAAAGAGAGAAAATAACAAAAAGAGAAAAGAAAGACCCTAATTGCCTCAAATTAACTCTAAAAGACTGAAATTTAATTGATACTTCAAAACTTAATTAAAAAATAACAATTACTAGATATCTTTATAAGTACCTCCAAATTTAACAAGAAAAGGAAAACCAATCATAATTGAAAAATGAAAATCTATTCCTAATGAAAAAGGGAAAACTTAATCCTACTGGAAAAGAGAAAACTCAATTCTATCTTTCTTTTTTTTTGTTTTTGTTTTTTTTTTTTTTTTTTTTTTGTGAGAAACTCAATTCTATCTTATTAAAATGAAAACTAAAACAAACATGTATAATGGAAATAACACTAATGTCAACTTCTTCTGCATCACGTTTTGAGACCTTGGACATTATGATGACACTAGTACAGTCAATTCCAATAAATATATGAAAATCAATATAATGGAGGCATTTATTATATGTATTAATCCATAATAAATACTTTAAATGTAAAGAAAGGCAATACATTAAGTTTATTATGAAAATCACAATAATACTAATGTGATTAATTGAAATACTAAAATGTAAATGATTGTAATGTAAAAGGCAAACATTACATTAGGCTTGTTGGGAATAAATTCACACTACAAGCCAATCAAATCTGGGCCCAATGGCCAATGATAAGCCCATGAAGATATTAATTAAATAGTAAAGACTATTTAATTAATTAATAGAAGATATATTCAAATTCGGATTATATTGGAATAAAGAAGCTCAATCCCAGCCCAAGCTCCCATGAATTCAAGATTATTTCTACAAGATGACTACTCAAGATTATCTCTTCATGATAGCTGTTGAGTTTTATTTCAACTCTGGACTCTCAAACCAACTCAAACAACGAGAGCTAGTTCAAGTTTACTTCAATCCTCAAGCCTATAAATAGGCCCCTACACAAGGTACTAAAACATCTTGAATAATTTACTATCTTCTCATACTCACATATTGAATGATTGTGCGCTGAAGCACGATCTTTCTCTTAAAAACTGTTTGACTTTGGAATCGGAATGTTCCCAATCTCCTGGGAACCCCCTTTGACAATTGCTTTTTTGTAGTGATTTGGAGTGCACGACGACGACGTATTGCAAATCTTGAAGATCCTAAAGAACGTGCAATCCACCGTGTTGAAAGCTCTTCTAAGAAGACTTATTGTGAAAATCACAATAATACTAAGGTAATTAATTGAAATACCGAAATGTAAAGACAGGTATTGAAATGCAATAATGTAAAGAAATTAATACAAAACAACATTTGTATATAGTCATGCCTATTATATCAATATAATTATAACGGGTATTAATAACAATAATGCTTATTATGAAACTTAAAAGAAAAGTAAAATAAAATAAAATCTAGAAACAATACCAATGGACCCAATAACTTTTCTTATCCCCACTCTGGCCTAAAAACTTCTCATGCAAATAATAACCTGAAAAAAAAATAAAAATAAAAAATAGAAGGCGAGCGAAGAAGGTTCTATAAGAAAAATTCTCAACAATGAAAACGGTGGTTCAATTTCTTTAAAACCATTTTTCAAAAATAGACATGTTAAAGTATATTCCCATTTTTGGAGCACGTACGTAAATATCTACTTATAATTAACTGTTGGTATTCGCTACACACGTACACTTGACTGGAGACAAATAATCATCAATAGTTGACGATGAGCCATTTAAACCGTCTGCGTGATCTTTGTCCTGCCCAAAAATATAATATATTAATTAGGGAAATTCTTTCTGATCTTAAGTGAATATTGTTTTCTAAAAAAAAAACTTACCCCATTAGTCAGTCATATTTTCTGTTTTTGGTTTTAAAAAAAAATAATATCCATAACATCTCTCTATTAATTAACCTTAATCGGTAAAACCCGTACACCGACTCAATTCTATATATCCCTATATTAGCCGCTAAAATAGTCAAAGTACTAAGAATATAATGGACAAAAATAGGGAAATCCCTTCATTGGGTCTTTCCTATAACTAACCAAATCCACAGAGAAAGCCTATAAATACCTAAATCATGGCATATAGTACTCTCATCTTCACCCAAAACCACAACCCTAATAACACGACCTGCCTGCCTGCCAAAATGGGGTTGACAAAGTTTTTGCTATCCCTATGCATCATAGGCTTAACCTCAACTCATGTCTCCCCAGCTCCCGCACCGGACCAAAAAGAGTTCGTGGATGCACACAATGCAGTTCGTGCTGAGGTTGGTGTTCCTCCGCTCAAATGGGACAACACCATCGCAGCCTACGCTCAAAAGTACGCTAATTCGAGGATCGAAAAATGCGAGTTTGAGCATTCGGATTATAATTCCGTAAACTACGGAGAATGCATTGCAGAAGGTTGGGAGGAGTTGAAGCCTAAAGATGCGGTGGCGGCGTGGGCGAAGGAGAAGCCAAACTACGACTATAAATCCAACTCTTGTGTTAATGGTGAGTGCGGGCATTACACGCAGCTCGTTTGGCGCGACACAAAGCTTATTGGGTGTGCCCGGGCGAAGTGCCGCAGTAACTGGATGTTTGTCACTTGCAACTATTTTCCCATCGGAAATTGGGAAGGCATGCGTCCGTACTAAGTTGATATATATTATTGCTTGTAATCATACATAATTACCTAGCTATGAGCTAGTACGATGTGGCTGAGTAGTATATATGCATGTGCCTTTTATGTATATGACATGCATGTACATACCTAAGGCCATCTAATCATTAATTTATTTAGTGCAATTTTATTCAATTGTCCTCGACTAATTGAATATTCATATTTTGAAATTGTTCTATAATTTTATTTTATTTTTGGGATGATAGTCTTAAATATATCTTCCTCAATAATTTTTGTAGCCCGACAACCATTTATCCGGATTCTGGTCTCCCATACGGTTACATGATATTTTTATAAATACACGATTAAAAAACAAAAATTCACCTTGAAATGTCCCTTCTATATGTACCAGAAGTATGTTCCTTAACTTTCTTTCAAGCTTTTGGCTTACCCCGACATCATTTCTAGAAATGTTTGGGTTTGCCTTCAAATGTCATTGCATGCGAAGTCGGGGCCATTATCAAATTCTAGTCGTCGATTATCTCCTTCTCTCCATCCTCTCTTCTTCTAACACCAGCAAACACTAATAGAGATGCCATGGAAATTTCTTAGCAACTATGAGTTAAAGAAGTTGTCAAATTCTTCCATGATAAAGGAAGACTATTAGGTATGGAGTCGCATGGTCGTTACTTGTATTTTGTATTTTGTCTGATAGGGTAAACAACATTTGAAGGTTACTTTGCAATGAGTTCCATCTTGTTTTCATGGTCACCCACATAGTCATTCTCACCTATACAAGTATTTTTCTCTATATATCTATCAATTACAACTGTATGTGTGTGCTATAGGTTTACATGCGAATGAGGTTATTTGTAATTATATTCGTAGCTGCATTTGTAAAATGCATGATCATATGGGTTTTTTTTACATGCGAATGCAGTTATTGCATATTTAATCTAATAAGAGTATCTATATATTCTCAGCAAATGGATCAAAAAGGGCCACTTAACTACAAGAAATTAGGTCTTTAGGGGCGACTTTAAGTCGCCCCTAAAGACCCTAAAGTGGACGCTGTTGCCAACAGCGTCCACTTTTCGACCCTAAAAGTGTTGACCCTAATAGTCCGACCCTAATGCTCAAATGTCTGATTATCAGGGTCCACTTAAAAGTCGACCCTAATGATCACTTTTAGCGTCCACTTTATCGCCCCTAAAAGTCACAATATTTGGACCCTAAAGATCATGTAAACGGAAGCGAAAGTCGACCCTAATAGTCAAGCAATAGCGTCCACTTTTAGTTAACCATTAGGGTCGACTTTATGGACCCTAATGGCCCTTTTAAAAAATAATAATAATAACTATTAGCGTCCAAATCAAAGTGGACGCTGATAGTTAAACCATTAGCGTCCACTTTTTATGGACGCTAATGGTCCTAAAAATTAAAAAAAAAAACTAACTATCAGCGTCTACTTAGAGTCGACCCTAATGATGACTTTTAGCGTCCACTTTATCGACCCTAAAAGATGCATGTGTTTGACTCTAAAGATGATGTACACAAAAGAATTAGTCGACGCTAATAGTTGACCATTAGCGTCCACAAATGTGGACGCTAATGGTCCAAAATATTAAAAACAAATTGACTATCGATCGCATTAGGGTCCACATTTGTCGACCCTAATGGTCCTAAAACAAAAAAAAAAACTGCGATCGATCGCAAACTTGTGTGCGATTGATCGCAGCATCAGTAGGTTTTCAAAATTTGGAGACCATTAGGGTCCATATTTGTCGACCCTAATAGTCCTTAAAAAAAAAAAAAAAAAAACTGCGATCGATCGCAAACTTGTGTGCGATCGATCGCAGCATCAGTAGGTTTTCAAAATTTCGAAAACCTACTGATGCTACGATCGATCGCACTTGGAGTGCGATCGATCGTAGCATCAGTAGGTTTTCGAAATTTTGGGATCGATCGCACTTGGAGTGCGATCAATCGCAGCATCAGTAGGTTTTCGGAAAATTGCGATCGATCGCACTCCAAGTGCGATCGATCGTAGCATCAGTAGGTTTTCGAAATTTTGGGATCGATCGCACTCCCAAGTGCGATCGATCGCAATAGCAGTAGGTTTTTCTAATGATTTCCAGTTCAAGTGCAACAATTCACACAAATCATCAGTCAGCAAAAAGAGTCACTAATAGAGTAAGATCTTGATGGCTTAAAATATATCATATTTGTAGAGTGACAAATGACAACTAAAACGCCAAACTGCAGTCCATTCTTATCCATGCAACACATATCAATGATGTTAAAAATTAGATTTTTAGTCAGCTCATTATTTATCAACCCACTTAACTTGTCTCAAGAGTCATGGAGAGATGAAGACCACAAGAAATTAGTCAAAATACAACCACCAACCTCTTGTTGAATGTAGACACCGAAATCTCCAAATACAATGTTCCCAGACGCATCTTTAGCATTAGTTTTCTGAATAAAATTCTGCATCAAAAAACAATAACATACTGAATTTTACTCTTCATCTTGGGGAAAAATATAATGAAGAAGTTATAAGATCTATGCAATGCAATGAAATGAACACAGGCAATTTTTCACAGTATTTCATGAAGCCAAAAAAGAACTGCACAATTTAAATCACCTGATCAATTAATAGTATTCAACCCAAAAGCGAAAATATGAATTCCTTACGTAACTCACCTGCCGTGCTCCCTCTGCGACACAAATAACAGCCGAACCCTTTGTCTCAATCAGGTATTTCAGATGACTCAAAACACCATGAGGCCCGTGCAAATTAAAAGATACCTTAGATGTGCATATCAGTAGAATCAGTAACAGCTCACAAAGATAACTATCAAATTAATTGCTAGTAATAAGTACCTCATGAATCAAACATATGTCAATTTGTCCACTAGCTAGGGATGCATGCATAGCTATATATCTACTGCTACGGCCCATCAATTTCACAATGCCAACACCATGATAAGCATTGTGCGCCTAATAACAAGATTGAGGCCAAAAAAAAAAGTTCACTATGAAGAAACCAACACTAAAAGAATTCAGCAGGAAAACTTATCCGGAGAAACATAACTCCATGCATGGGCAAATAAAATGCACGTAGAATACCTCTATAAGAAACATTGCATTTATGTTTAAGTACACAACAACATTGTTTGATGAATCAATTAATATATGAAATAATCAAACTAATCTAAATGCCCACAAGAAACATAACTCAAAATGACTAACCTCATCAAAATCATAAAAAATATGTGAGAACTGCCCCATTAACCAAACCTGCCAAGGGAGAAAACTATTAAATATATGTTTTACAATTCATGGGCAGCAAAATTCCAAAACCCAAAATAAAGTACTTATCTGCATTCTCTTCCTTGCCAATTCATCCTCATAAGCAATTTGAGTAATCTACCACAATGAACCAATATATAATATCAAAGACAATGAAAATGAAACCCTAAATGATAGAGAAAGAGATACTAAAAATGTGTTTCTTCATGAAATATATTAAAGCGAGAACCTGCTTGGGCGGTTTAACTTTCTTGTACTCTTGTCATCCTGCATACACTTAAAAATAAAATTTAGAAAGATATTATTACTCCCTTGCATTGTTTACTCAAAGTTCTTTAACCTTGATAACCATGTCAAGGGAGATTTACTAACTCAAAAGTTGTTGAACCAAAAATTTTGCGAATATCTTAATATAATATAAACCAAATAAAAAGTACCAACAAATATACATTACCAAACAGATCACGATCAACAAATAGTCAAATACACATTAGCAAATAGAAAGTACCAACAACTATCCAAATACATAGTATAAAAAAATATATCACAAATAGATGCTATCAAAGAGTACATCCTAAATAAAGTTATTCCAAAGCTCCCTCAATTGTTGGCTTCACTTGATGCACCTCCAAGCAAGCTCCCTCCAGACCTAAGAGAATAAAATTTCATATAATGATCAATAAGCTTTTTAACGATTACTTAGTATGTGTGTTTTTGTAAAATTAATGCATAGGTAGAGTTTCACTAACCCTCCAATACGTGACATTAAGAACTCAACAGTGGCTTTTAATTTGTTCGTTTCCTCAACGCTGGCTTGCAAATTCTCTCTGTACTGATGAAGTTCAATTCTAGTCTGTTGAAGCTCGCTTTGAGTATCTTCTTGTCTTTTCCTACACTCATCGTGGTTGTCGAAGTGGGTGAACGCTTGAGATGAAGTTCTTAAAGGGGTAGGAATAAGACCGCATCCCATTCCTCTAACGTGCCCAGCTCGTCGGCCCCCTAGTACTTGTGTGACTATTTCTTGCATTCGGTCATCCGCACTTGTTCCCTCCACATTGCCTTCCTCTAAGGCCTCACTGGTTGTTAATTCTTGCATTTGAAGCTGCACAAGTCATAGTTGGCCTTAGTTTAACATATACTTCATGCAAGTTTACTATTCATGTTCTTCACTAATCAACTTAATAATCGGATCGTAAACAGTTACTTACATATAGACTTTTGCATTTGTCGTTCACAAACTGTTTATCCTTTTTTCTTGTATGGGTAACCTCATATAGTTCAACAGGATTAGGCTTCACTTTTGTTTCTTGTTCCTACACATAATACATATAATCAAAGTTTACACTAAATAACGTTACTTTCATTAAATTATGGTACGAGATACTTACCTTTTTGTAAATGACGTTGACAAATGAACAAGTCCCAGCTGTGTGATTTGTTTCCAATTTGCTTCTGTTTAGGGTATTTCGTTCAGACTTTTTCTATGAAATTTGGAAAGAAAAAAAAAACACAATTATTCATAAAATGTCTTCAAGTGCATGCAAATTATATCAATTTGAATATTCTAATCAGTATAATAATATATATTTACCTTCCATTTACCGTCATCAAATGAGTCACATATTAGGTTCCACTGTTGAGGACCATACCCTGCTGGCACGTTTTCCCTCCCAATAGCCTTAGCCTTGGCAATCCCCTCATCATCGTCTTTATCAATGCCGTCAAAATATTTCTTGTAATGATCCCTATACAAGTTCGAACGAAGCCTAGCATATGCACGACCCAATTTATGTTCAACAGCTTTGATGTGCTCGTATCGTTCCATATTCAGTGCGAAGTTTGACTGATACATAATAGATAAGAAAACAATGGTAAAAAATGTGTCACATTAATTTTCCATACGAAACATATTATTAAACATTACATTGATATTCATACCTGAACATGAAACAACAACTTGTTCTTTTCTTCAGCTGGGACCTTTTTCCATTCACCGTGATGGAGTTCGCACATGTTACGAATAATCTCCCCAATCTTGCTTGCAAACCATGATGCATTCTCGCCTACAGGTGCCCGGTGTCTATTTGGGATGTTTAGCACTAAGGGACCATGCTTAAGTACGTGGTCACTCAACTTCTTACACTTGGCCTTGCCCCTTACACTTCTGACAGACGTGGTAGCTGTTACGCAAAACATGGTAACGTAGTAAGTTATATTTGAAAAAGTATATTGTCAAATGTCTATAACAAACCAAAATAATACAAAAATAACAGTTCATAAATATAAAATTCATGAACTTACAAGATGCAGTAGGGGCGGCTCCCTGTGAATCCAATCCTGCCACTGAGTGAATAGGATTATTAGACTCATGCGAAGGATGCCCATCCACTGACTCGAGGAGGAGGGGGGGCGAGGGCGACACTTGCATATCTGTATCACCAAACCCAGAATTGAGAGTCGGACTCTCATGCTCGTCAATAAGGCCCCGACCTTGACCTTGGCCTCGGCCTCGGCCTCGTGCTGCTGGAACACGTTTGCGTCCTGTTGTTGTCATTGTTATGATCAATCTGCTAACAAGTCAAAAACCACAAAATTATATTAGTCAATTTATAACCATATAGCATGTTCAATATTTTTGACAAACATACAATAATCATGCTAGTAAAAAATAAAAAATAAAACACCACAATATATATATATATAGAGAGAGAGAAAGAGAGAGAGAGAGAGAGAGCATCAATTTCATTAAATATGCTAATACACTTTGTACTTACACCAAATTTGAGCTTATGTGTTCAACACATTTCATCATCAGATTCATATTCAGAATCTGTAGCACTGTTACTTGAAGATGATTGTTCGTGTTCAGAGTCCTCTTCGTGTTCAGAGTCTATATCGTTGTCGCTACATAACTCCTCTTCGTCATCAAAGTTTGTATAATGGTCCTCGTCCGGCAAGTTATCGTTGGCAAACATGCTTGCATCAAGTTGAATATATAATTCGTCAATTGCTATTGTCGCATCATCTCTACGTAATTGAGTGGAGGCTTCAACATTCGCTTCATCAACAAAGACCATATTACCCCCAACACATTCACCTTCCTGGTATACATCATCACTGAGTCTTTGGTCATCTTCTGTATTATCTCCCTTTTGTACTGTTGGAATATCATAGATGTCTCTATTGATCCACTTCTGCACCACTTTCCAATTACCACCCAATTTGGGATCATCCAAGTAAAACACTTGCGAAGCTTGACATGCTAAGATGAACGGGTCGGATTCACACCATTTACGAGAAGTATTCACAATCGTGAAGCCTTGGTCCATTCGTACTCCTGTTGCACTCCCAGTGTCCCACCAATCGCACTCAAACAAGTACACGAGATTTTGGCCAGGGTAACGTAACTCTAGAATATTTTTTAACTCACCATAATACTCCGTTATTGAGGTTTCGTCCTCACCTGAAACAGAAACACCACTGTTCTGAGTAGTACGAGTTTCTGCACATTCTTTTGTGTGATACCTAACCCCATTCACGATGCAACCTCTATACGATCTAACATGACGATCAGGCCCACATGCAAGATCATATAAGTGTTTTGAGTCATTGGCTGCAGTACGCCCACTATTGTATAAACGTTTATGGAACCAACGTTCAAAGTTAGCTTCATGCTTTTTATCAATGTCACGGCCGCCTTCTCTTTTGATCATATTATAATGTTCACTGCATGAAAAATAAACGTATTGGTAAATGATCATCAACCCTACAATTATAACATGTCGTAACAAGTAAAACACAAAGGCCATTACTAAACTTACTCCAAATATGAGGCCGTTTCGTTACAATTGGTAAGCACATACCATCGTGCCCTAGCAAAATAATTAGCATCCAGTGTTACTAATTTAGCTGCTCCTAACGGCCGAACTCGTTGGGAGAACACATCCAAGCGCTGGCTCATTTCTACAACGTCAATGTCAACATTTCTCCGTTCACGGTTCCATCTTGTCTCAATCCCCCGAAGGTACCTGGAACAGAAGGTCAAGCTCTCTTCAGCTAAGTAACACTCGACAATAGACCCCTCTGGACGCGCTTTGTTACGCGTCCACTTCCTATATCTTCCAAGTTCTCTTTCGAACGGATACATCCAACGGTTTTGTACGGGACCAGCAAGCTCGGCCTCCCGAGGTAAATGAAGTGCTAGATGGATCATAACATCAAAAAAAGCTGGCGAAAATATTTTTTCCATTTTGCATAAAATTATTACAATGTCGACTTTCATTTGTTTTAGGATATCAACTTTCAACGTCCGTGCACATAACTGCGTAAAAAATGTACTGAACTCGGTCAATGTTGTTCGTATTTCCGACGTAGAGAAATTTCGAATTGCAACAGGAAGCAAGCGCTGTAAGAAGACATGACAATCGTGGCTTTTCATACCCGAAATTTTACCAGGAAGCTTGTTCACACATCGACCAATGTTAGATGCATACCCGTCAGGAAATTTAACACCTTTCAACCACTCACATAAACTCTTCTTCTCATCTCTTGTCAAGGTGTACTTCGCAAGTGGCATCCTATAAGTTTCACCATTTGGCTGCACATGCAATTCTTTACGTATACCCATCAACTGTAAATCTCTTCGTGCCTTGACTGTGTCCTTGGTCTTCCCATCGATATTCATCAACGTACCTAAGATACTTTCACATATGTTCTTCTCAATATGCATTACATCTAAATTATGACATAGTTTCAAGCTTGACCAGTAAGGCAACTCAAAGAAAATACTTCTCTTCTTCCAATTCAACACAACATCTGTGTTCTTTCTCTTTCTCCCGCTTGTTTTTCCAAATTGCAAACCCTCAGCATCTCTTAGCTGTTTCAACAATTGACTTTCAGACAATTCTTCAGGTTGCAATCTATGCTCCTCTGTACCATCGAACAAATCTCCTCTTTTGCGCCATGGATGCTCTTGAGGAAGCCACCGACGATGACACATGAAGCACACCTTATGCCCATACTTCAAATACCTGAACGATGTATCCTTATT
The DNA here is from genome assembly GCF_965113065.1 of Corylus avellana. Classification (NCBI taxonomy): domain Eukaryota; kingdom Viridiplantae; phylum Streptophyta; class Magnoliopsida; order Fagales; family Betulaceae; genus Corylus; species Corylus avellana. The sequence continues at coordinate 5,039,597 of NC_142493.1, read as the reverse complement.
ACATACTGGACATGCAAGCTTTCCAATTGTAGACCACCCAGATAATTTTCCATATGCAGGAAAATCATTTATAGTCCATAGTAATGTCGCATGCAATTGAAATGTCTCTTTCTTTGATGCATCGTACACGCGTATGCCTTCATTCCATAAATCTTTCAAGTCATCAACCAATGGCCGCAAATATACATCAATATTCTTTCCAGGATCTGAAGGCCCTGGGATAATAAGGGGCAACATCAAATTTGGACTCTTCATACACATCCACGGAGGGAGATTGTACACCGTTAACATTACTGCCCATATGCTATATGTTGTACTCATATTACCATATGGGTTGAAACCATCACTTGCTAAGCCAAGCCGCACGTTGCGGGAATCACTTGCAAACCACTCATGTCTTTTATCAAACTCTTTCCATACAATAGAATCGGCGGGGTGTCTGAGAGTATTGCCATCATCTTCTCGACCTTCTTTGTGCCACCGCATTTCCTTGGCCATTTCTTTTGTCATAAACAACCGTTGTAACCTCGATTTTATTGGGAAATACCGTAAGACCTTTTGAGGAATATTACTTTTTCTGCCTTTGCCATCAATCCATCTTGAATTGTTGCACTTTGGGCATACCACTTTGTCTGCATGTTCTTTCCAAAAAAGCACACAACCATTCTTGCATGCGTGTATCTTATCGTAACCGAATCCCAAGTGTCGCCTAAACTGTATTGCTTCTCTATACGAGCGTGGCAATGTCTCTCCATCTGGGAGGGCCGTCTTTATCAAGTCAATCATCATATCAAACGCCTTGTTACTCATGTTGCAGAACGCCTTTATATGAAGCATCTTCAGTATAAAAGCAATTTGTGTAAATTTCTTGCAGCCTGGATAAAGTTCTCGTAAACCATCTTCCCAAAATTGGTAGAAGGAGCTTGTTTGTTCGTGATTATCAGTTGTGAGGCCCTGTGAAGTAGAGGATTCTCCGATGTTAGCATCAACAAATGTCCCCATACATACATCGTCTAACAATTCTTCAACTGCATCAACCTCCTCCATCATTTCACTTGTATGTGTGTGCATGTTTGTAAAAGTGTTTTCCCTAAAATGATCTTCTTCCCCGTGAAATATCCATCTAGTGTATGTCGGAGTAAATCCATTCATATACAAGTGACCCTTCACCTCGCTAATATGAGAATAATATCGATTTGCACAATCACGGCATGGACACTTTGTCATATCACGCGAATCAACTGATTTAACTGCCATTCCCATGAATTCTTCCACACCTTTTTGAAATCGCTCTGAACATCGCGTACTTTCCCGCATCCAACTCCTATCCATATTGATGTCCCTATTAAAGGTTATTCGTTACGTACATGTACGTACACAAGGGAATTAGAAGATCAGATTCTTAAGAATTGAATTAATAGAATTAAATGGGAGGTCTGTTCTCAAATATTAAGGGGGGGGAAAGTTTAAAAGGAGCATGGGTAATGAGAGAATTCTAGAAGTGGGTTACTAGTTTAGAACAAATATATACGAAATGATGCTAGCTCAATGCGATGTTACCTAACAAAATATTCTAGAAGTGGGTTACTAGTTTAGAACAAATTTCTATTTGTAATTTATTTACTAGTTTAGCTCAATGACAGTTTTACATTTTTTAGAGAAATGTTAGCGGTCAATAAGTTTTTGATATTTGGCTTATATTCTCTTACACACTCAAGAGATCAACTATTAGACTTATGTAGTCCACCATTGATTTATGTGGAGTCAACATAAGTCCACAAATCTAATATTTGATTTGTAAGATTAAATTGACTAAATATGGGAAGAATGGCAATGCTAGGGCAACGAGGATGGGTTAGGTGTGAAAGAAACCCATCCATGTGGAGCTAGGGACAAGATGAAAAATTGATTTGGAAGTATTTGATTATTGTCGGGAAATGATTATGCGGAGATAGTACACATAACACAACGTGATTTGACCAATTGATTTTTTTGACACGTGACAAATGGCCCACTAACGAAAATACATAGAAAGATTGATTTTAAAGTGTCAAAAAATACAAGGACTAATTTTACCATTTTTAAAAACTCAAAAACACATGGGCCACTTTCGTATTTAACCCTAATTTTAAAGCCTAATATTAGCAATTACATGAGCAAACTTCCAATAAACTTTACTTTACTTTAATCCATTAATCCATTAAACTTTACTTTAATCCATTAAACTTAACTAATCGGAATCAGAGCAAACTGCGATCGATCGCAGGATCGATCGCAGTACCAGAAACCCAATGTGAGGAACAAAGCAAACTGCGATCGATCGCAGGATCAGAAGCTCAAACTGAGAATCAGAGTACTCTGCGATCGATCGCAGGATCAGAAGCTCAAACTGAGAATCAGAGTACTCTGCGATCGATCGCAGGCCTGATGCGATCGATCGCAGATAGGCGTTTGTAGAACATCTTCCTGCTTCTGTGGACACAAACAGAGGACCTTATACACCAGACATTTAGAGGACCTTCCTGCTTTTTTTTTTTCAGTTCATATGCTCTTATACACCAGACATTTAGAGGACCTTAAAGTTGCTAGCTTCATTTAAGGGAGCCAATTCTAACATGACATGTAGGACATTTAATTGGAAGACTTCATCTAGAACCTCTATATACATTTAATTGGAAGATAGATAGTGGGGACAATCTTATTTCTCATGAACCAAACAAATTATTTTTGAATTTTAATCGTATTGATTAGGGAAGAAAACAAGAAGAAGAAGAAGTTGTAATGCATATTATGCATTATGTCTAGCTTTCATTTTTCACATTGTACTCTTTTGAAAATCTTCCAATCACCCAATCTAACCTTGAAAAGACAACCAATATTGGAATACGTTAGCACTCAACCTCGGAAAGGTCATCTAACATTGATATAAGTTGGCCGCTTTAAAGTTTCTGCTTCATCTTTGTGAGTTGTAAAAGTTTATTAATATTATTTACTTAAGAAATACTAAAACTACACTCTCATCCCACCAAGTTGATATGACATTTCCATCGATCCTTAATTTTCGTTTCTTTGTTACCAAGGATTTATTGGTTGATGAACACTACCAAGTTAGCCTAAATGAAATGAAAATTGTATAATTTCAATTAAAAAATCAATAATTTTTTACATAAATGAATATCAATAATTTCAAATTTTAAGCACGAAATAACATCCAAGATCTCACAACATTTGTGCAAATTATCACAATCAACCAACCAACCACTATAAGTCCAATAGTCCACTATCTATCTTCCAATTAAATGTATATAGAGGTTCATGAGAAATGAAGCAATATAAGATGGTGTAAAAAAATATAAGATGGTGTAAAAAGCAACAAGTAGACAATCAAACGTACCATCTAGAACCTCTATTAGAGTTTGAATTTACAAGCAATTTCATGAGAAATGAAGCAATATTGTGAAACTAATTCATTATTTACCCATTCTTGAGCTATTAGAGTTTGCATTTACAAGCAATTTCATGATAAATGAAGCAATATTGTGAAACTAATTCATTTGAGAATGGGTAAAGAAATATTGTGAAACTAATTCATTATTAACCCATTCTTGAGCTATTAGAGTTTGAATTTATAAGAATTGTGATAACTTTCTTTACCCATTCTTGCCCCTTTTCTTTACCCATTTCTTCAAATCACAATTCATGGATATTATTGAGTGATTGAGAGGCATTTAAGGTTTGCAAGGGTTTAGGAGAAACTCATACCTGAGAGAGCTACAAGAGAGTTAAGTTCACTGGAGTGAGAGCTGGCAGTGAGAGAGCTGCGCCGGAAACAGCTGCTGGAGAGAGAGAAACTTGCGTGGAGTGAGTGAGAGAGAGAGAGAGCTCGAGAGAGAGGGAGGGAGAGAGTGAGAGTGAGCTCGAGAGAGTGAGAGAGTGAGATTGAGAGACAGCGTGAGAGTGAGAGTGAGAGTGAGAGACAGCGTGAGAGTGGGGAGAGGAATGGCGGGAGGTCTTCAGATTGGTGAAAATAAACAGTTCCAAAATTTTAGAACCCCCGCCACTTTTAGACAGATACCACTTTTAGTGAACATTTAGACAGATATCACTTTTAGTTCTGCAAAATTTAGTTCACAAAAAAGCTATTGGTAAACTTTTTTGTGCAGCTAAATATTTGGGGTATTTTATTTACAAAAAAAAAAAAAGAGAAAAATATAAATAACTACAGTAGCCTGTCAAACTATCAAATTGTATCAAAAAGTCTACTTATTTTGTTATATTTTTATAATACCCCTATTCTTTTAACAAAGTAAAATCAAATGTACGGTTCTTTAGATATTTTAAAAAAATAAACAGTTTATTCCCTGAAGTCAAATTTTGTACCTTTAATTTTACTTTAATACGATATGAAGAAATTTGTAATTTAGGTAAACACCAATGATTAATTATTTATTATTTCTTCCAAAAAACATTTAATAAAAATAACACACGGATATCCTACGTGAATCAATTCTATTGCAATTTACAAGATGATGCAAAAGCAATCCCGAATAAAAAAAAAAAAAAAAAAAAAAAAGATTAAAAAATAATATTTAATAAAATAAAGAATATGGAGTTGGTATTAAAAAATTAGTAGCTAAAATATAGAATTGTGCTTTGACTAGGTAGAATACATCTTACTGCTGAAGATGCTCTTGAAAGTTCATTCTAGCAGTAATAGGAAAATCTTCTATTTTACAGTGTCTATTGGAGCAAGAAAAGTTAACAAAATAGCTAAATTTAACTAAAAAGCTAGTTTAAAAATACTACTGGAGATGCTCTAAATTTTAATATTTTTTAAAATGTGTGTGTGTGTGTTTTATTTTTTTGCTTTGGTTGTAATATAATATAAAATTAAAAATAGTTTTTAGTATTTTATATATTGAGATATTTTGTTATTGTTTTTAAATTTTTGTTAAAAAAAAAAAAAATGGCCTGATACGTGGACAGTTGAAGATTAGATTAGTGTTGGAGACAGATGCCCTGATTTGTCAATAAAGGGAAATTCAAAAAGAAAAGAAAAAATTGCACTAGAATTATAGAATGAGAGAAGTGAAAAAGAATAAAAAATGAAGTAAATAAATATGACACTAATTTGTATGTTTATTAGGATCGATCGGATCGGATGTTTGATAGATCAAAAATGAAGTAAATAAATTATAACACTAATAGGATATCCGTGCGATCAATCGAACTAATTCATTAGGATCGACCGGATGTTTGATCGATCATTTAATCATATCGCGATCAATCGAACTAATTCATTAGGATCGATCGGATGTTTGATCGATTATTTAATCATATCGCGATCAATCGAACTAATTCATTATGATCGACCGGATGTTTGATCGATCATTTAATCATATCGCGATCAATCGAACTAATTCATTAGGATCGACCGGATGTTTGATCGATCATTTAATCATATCGCGATCAATCGAACTAATTCATTAGGATCGACCGGATGTTTGATCGATCATTTAATCATATCGCGATCAATCGAACTAATTCATTAGGATCGACCGGATGTTTGATCGATCATTTAATCATATCGCGATCAATCGAACTAATTCATTAGGATCGACCGGATGTTTGATCGATCATTTAATCATATCGCGATCAATCGAACTAATTCATTATGATCGACCGGATGTTTGATCGATCATTTAATCATATCGCGATCAATCGAACTAATTCATTAGGATCGACCGGATGTTTGATCGATCATTTAATCATATCGCGATCAATCGAACTAATTCATTAGGATCGACCGGATGTTTGATCGATCATTTAATCATATCGCGATCAATCGAACTAATTCATTATGATCGACCGGATGTTTGATCGATCATTTAATCATATCGCGATCAATCGAACTAATTCATTAGGATCGACCGGATGTTTGATCGATCATTTAATCATATCGCGATCAATCGAACTAATTCATTATGATCGACCGGATGTTTGATCGATCATTTAATCATATCGCGATCAATCGAACTAATTCATTATGATCGATCGGATGTTTGATCGAACGATTGATCCTATCGCGATCAATCGAACTAATATGTAATAGTATCGATCGGAATTGATTTTAGCAGATGTTTGATTGAACCTTCAATCATGTCAAGTTTTATTGATTGTATCCCGATCAATTTAAGTAATGCACTAATATAATAGAAAATGCTTAGAGTTCAATTAAATGTTCGATCGAACATTTAATTTGTTTGAATTTTGTTCGATTATTTGATGTTATCACGATCGATCTTACGAATGAACTAGGTTGGACCAATTGGATGTCTAATCAAACATTCAATTTCAATTGTTTCAAGTTTGATCTCACATTTGATCATATCATAATCGAAGTTGTTGTACATTATGCAATAAAAATTAAAAAAAATAATAATTGCATAAAATATATATATATATATATATGTATGTATGGTGATTCTGTGATTGCGATCGATCGCACATTGGGTGCGATCGATCGCAATCACAGAATCAACACGCGGATCCTTGGCCGAGTGCGATCGATCGCACTATGTGTGCGATCGATCGCACTCGGACAGCACACCACGTGACCTATTTTAGGTCACTTTCCCCCCACCCCCACAAAAATTTTCTTCTCCCCACTGCGCCGTACACCTCTCCAAGGCTTGGTCCACGCACCTCCGGCACAACTGACTCGTCCACCATTGCCAATCACTTCTACCACACAACCACCACACGGTTGTCTTCTCCGGCAACCATACCAGGTACTTTTCACCACCTCTAGTACTTTACACCCCATTCCCCATTCCCATCAACACCCCAACCACGAGCACCTTCACGAGATTTTTTTTTTCTCATATTTCTGCAATTGTGGGTGTTCATCCACCCACATTGCTTTGTTGTGGTTGGGTTTGGATGTTTTTGAAGGGGGTTTTCAGCGAAGTTGTGTTGTTTTGCAATTTTGCCTATCTCTAGTGCACGCCAGGTGTTCGACAAAAGTCCCCAATCAAGCTCATCATGCCAAGAACTCGAGCTTCGTCCTCCCGAGGGTCTGATACCCGAGCCATTTCTCCCCCGCCCACTTTTGAGGAACGGGAGCTGCTATTTGAGACCACTTTCACCATTCGCGAAGACTTTGAAAATCTTGAGGGGACTCAATGGGCGGTCGCCGAGTTCAAGCGACGGGGGCTAAAGAAGCTTTTCAAGCCGGTCACCCCCACTGCTTACAGAAAATTGGTGATCGAGTTTTATGTCCACCTATATCATGACTGCAGGAACATAGCTGCCCTCTCTTCGAAAGTGCAAGGCAAAGCTATTGACATAACACGGGCCGACATTGCTGCTGCCCTTCAATGCAATGATGAGCAACCTCCAGAAGCCGCACAACTTGCTGACCAACCGGACAGCTTCTACGTGGCGGAAATTATTGACGACATGTGCGAAGGGATGTATGCCGATGCCCACCATAATGCCGCCAGCCGATCAAAGCTACCTCAACGGCTTTGGTTTGTGGACTCCGTATTACACCGTAATGCGTTTCCCTTGGGGCACAAAAGTCAGAGGCGGGATCAATTTCTTCAAGCACTCTACGCCTTCCATAAAGGTGCTTGGTACTCCATTCCCGACATAATTTGGAGGCAAATTTACAAATTTTGGAATGAGGTGCACGTTGGAGGAGCGGGGTCCACACATTCATGGGGGTTGCCTTTCCCATACTTAATCTCCTACATCCTCCGGAAGAAAGGCGTCAAGGGTACCGCAGCTGATGAACCAGTCACTACTACTCCCATATTTGGCATTCGCCAATGGAACAAGAGCCTCTCCCACATGCCCCAGGTAGCTCCAGCACCAGCAGCTGCTGCGGAAGAGTATGAGGCCGAGCCAATGGCCGAAGATGAACCAATAGTTGATTCAGAGGCAGCTGAGGAGGAGGCCCCGAGAATTTTTCGTGAAGCACGAAACCGCTCAGTTAGTGAAGAAATAGCGGGCCTTCGGAGAGAGTTGGCTGGCCAAAGAAAGGAGGCTCGGAAAAATAACGAATCAATGGACAAACGCCTAGGCGCCTTAGAAGAATTGATGCAGTCCATTGTCAACCGGTTGCCACCACCATCTGCAGGAGCATCATCTTCTAGACAACAGTAAGCAGGGACTATCGTCTGGCTGAAGACATTAAACTTAGCGCTCATGGGAGGCACCCCATAGTTTACCCTTTTATTTTGTTTAGTATGTTTTAAGTTAATCTTTTTATTTGTCTTTAGTTTTGTTTCTTTTGACTTGCTTTTGTGTTTTCTTATGGGAATGACCCCGTATTTGCACATGTGGTTGGTTTTTGAATTGCAAGGTATCAATATATTTTCACTTAAAACTGAGATGAATTATTTTACGGTTTAGATTTTATTTTGTTATAGTTAACAGTGTAAAATCTTTCCATAAGGTATCAATATATTCATCATATAATATATATACACTATTAGATCTGTAAAATTTAATATGAATTATGAAATGAGAATTAACTCTTCAAATTAGTCCATATGTAACAACTAACCAAATGGCAAATATATACAATTTAAAATATTTCTTTAGGAGGATGGAATCGACGGTGCATATTGTGTCACTTTATTTAAAAATTTTAAATAAGGCAGTGATATATATATATATATATTTGAGCTTTTCTGCATGGGTGCGACCGATTGCAATAACAGAAAGTTGGAATCAAACTTTCTGTTTCTGCGATCGATCGCACCTTGGGTGCGACCGATCGCAATAACAGAAAGTTTGATACCAACATTCTGTTACTGCGATCGATCGCACACAATGTGCGATCGATCGCAGTAACAGAATGTTGAAATCCAACTTTCTGTTATTGCGATCGGTCGCACCATGGTTACGATCGATTGCAGTACTCGAATATTGGATTTCAACATTCTGTTACTGCAATCGATCGCACCTTGTGTGCGATCGATCGCAATAACAGATGGATTATTTTTTTTTTGATTTACTACCGACTCTTTAGGGTCGACTTTTGTCGACCCTAATACATAAGCATTAGGGTCGACTTTAAAAGTCGACCCTAATGAGATATCTTCAGCGTCCACTTAGAGTGGACGCTATTAGTGATCTATTTTAATTTTTTTTTTTTTTTTTTTTTATTTTACTACGGACTCTTTAGGGTCGACAAAAGTCGACCCTAATACATAAGCATTAGGGTCGACTTTTAAAGTCGACCCTAATGAGATATCTTCAGCGTCCACTTAGAGTGGACGCTATTAGTGATCTATTTTAATTTTTTATTTTTTTTTTATTTTACTACGGACTCTTTAGGGTCGACAAAAGTCGACCCTAATACATAAGCATTAGGGTCGACTTTAAAAGTCGACCCTAATGAGATATCTTCAGCGTCCACTTAAAGTGGACGCTATTAGTGATCTATTTTAATTTTTTATTTTTTTTTATTTTACTACGGACTCTTTAGGGTCGACAAAAGTCGACCCTAATACATAAGCATTAGGGTCGACTCTTATAGTCGACCCTAATGAGGTATCTGCAGCGTCCACTTGGAGTGGACGCTATTAGTGATCTATTTTAATTTTATTTTTTATTTTTTATTTACTACCGACTCTTTAGGGTCGACTTTTGTCGACCCTAATACATAAGCATTAGGGTCGACTTTTAAAGTCGACCCTAATGAGATATCTTCAACGTCCACTTAGAGTGGACGCTATTAGTGATCTATTTTAATTTTTTATTTTATTTTTTATTTTACTACGGACTCTTTAGGGTCGACAAAAGTCGACCCTAATACATAAGCATTAGGGTCGACTCTTATAGTCGACCCTAATGAGGTATCTTCAGCGTCCACTTGGAGTGGACGCTATTAGTGATCTATTTTAATTTTATTTTTTATTTTTTATTTACTACCGACTTTTTAGGGTCGACTTTTGTCGACCCTAATACATAAGCATTAGGGTCGACTCTTATAGTCGACCCTAATGAGGTATCTTCAGCGTCCACTTGGAGTGGACGCTATTAGTGATCTATTTTAATTTTATTTTTTATTTTTTATTTACTACCGACTTTTTAGGGTCGACTTTTGTCGACCCTAATACATAAGCATTAGGGTCGACTTTTAAAGTCGACCCTAATGAGATATCTTCAGCGTCCACTTAGAGTGGACGCTATTAGTGATCTATTTTAATTTTTTATTTATTTTTTATTTTACTAAGGACTCTTTAGGGTCGACAAAAGTCGACCCTAATACATAAGCATTAGGGTCGACTTTTAAAGTCGACCCTAATGATGTATCTTCAGCGTCCACTTAGAGTGGACGCTATTAGTTATCTATTTTATTTTATTTTATTTTTTTTTTGATTTACTACTTACTCTTTAGGGTCGACTTTTGTCGACCCTAATAACTAACTATTAGGGTCGACGATGAAAGTCGACCCTATTGAGCTTTTATGTGATTTTTTTTTTTTTTTTTTCCCCCAGCTTATAGCGTCCACTTATTTGTTAATTATTAGGGTCGACTATTATGGACCCTAAAAGTTTTTTTTTCGCCGCTTAAATTTTTCCCGCCCCTCGGATAATTCCCGCGCGTGTATTAGGGTCGACTTATTAGCGTCCACTATAAAGTGGACGCTAATAGTCCAATTTTCGACCCATTATTAGCGTCCGCTATTTGGTGGACGCTAATACTGAACTATTAGGGGCGACTTTCAAAGTCGCTCCTAATAGTTGAGTATTAGGGGCGACTTTTTAGTCGCCCCTAATGAACAACTTTCTTGTAGTGAGCTTGTTCTACTAGTGCCTTGACAAAATGGATTGAGATTCCATGCAATTCTTTAGAAATGTCAGCTGACAATTTTTTCAATCTGAACAGTTCATTCAAATAAACGGCGTGGATTAAACCATGTAAGCATTAAAATTAAAAATAAAATAAAAAATGCTTAGGTTGGTGCGGCTACCCTTGGCCTTTGGACTAGTTGACCACCCGCTCTTCATTTGAGCAGGGGCATGATCTGAGCACCCGATGCCGTACAAGAATAAAGGGCTTTAGCAATGACACAAAGTCATCCTTGATATAACTACACGTGACCAGTCATTGTTGGTAGTATGGCAATCTCCATTGATATAATTCGGAACGAATAAGTACAATATAAGTGAAGTCTATGAGAAAAATATAGAAGAACCCTGAAATGCATAACCACACCACATACTTTTGTGGGATTTAACTAACATCAGATGGACATGACAGAAAGTTAGAAGTCATAATAGTATTGATATGATGGGCTAAAACTCCAGGCATCTTGGCATACACGGAAAATAAACAAGCACATCTATGAGAAAATTTCTTGCACATTGTTAGGTTTTATAGATTGTCCAATTCGTTGTTAAAAAATTTATTTTAAGTTTTGGAGATAAAGGGTAGCTCGTAGTTAAGTTCACGATTGGAGAATATGATGAAACTGTAGGAAGGAGACAAGTACAAAGTGGGGAGGACGGACAAAAAAAAGCGTATCATGATAGCCAAATACAAAGGCCATTCCAGAAAGTACTAGATTTCAAAAGAGTTTGGACAGCTGAGCAAACAGGCCCTCTAGAATTCATTGGTGTTTGGACGAACAAATTAAGGACATCATGTCCAAACAATTGGAGCTCCAGAAACATCTTGTTGGCAGTGATGTTCGAACAACACTACGAACAAGTGTGGAGATTAGGGTTATGAAACCCTAGTTGCGTTCGGACGGCACTTTTCGTGTTCGAATGCCACCGCCGCTGCAAGTCAAAAGTTTTCTATTAAAGGACTGCTTTCTCTCTAGAGTTCTTATCTCTCATAAGCATTAAATTCAAAGAAACTCTAAGGCTTCGTTTGGTTCACAGAATGGTTATTCAATTAGAAAATGAAAAAAGTTATTACTAGGAATAGATGAGAATAGAATGAAATAGTTATTCATATTCCTTAGTTTGGTAACAACACACATACTCTAATTGGAATTTGGATCAAAATTACTAAAAACCACACATTATTTATTTATTTATTTTTCAACTCAAATTGTAAAAAAATAAAAAAATAAAAACCTATAAAATGAAGAAGCGGCTGGGGGTTGTAGCACCACCCCCTGAGTGCCTCGTGATGGACCCACTTGGATATCATATGATGTTTTCCTCCAAGTAACAAAGCGAACCATTTTGGAAAACTTATCTACAATTACTATTATTGAATCTACTTCTCATTGGGTTCTTAGAAGACCCAATACGAAATACATGGACAAATCTTCCCACGTTGCTTCTGGTATCGATAAAGGCATTTACAAGCCTGTGTTTTGGGTTTGTAGCTTGGCTACCTTACAGATTGGGCATTGCCGACATAATTACCCAATTCCTTCGTCAATCGAGGTCAGTAATACCGATCTGCTACCAAGGTGATGGTCTTGTCTCTTCCAAGGTGTCCACTTAGACCCCACCAAGTAATTCCTGAATGACTTGTTCCTGTAAGGAACTCCTTGGGATGTAAATTTGATTCCCTCGGAATAAATACCCCTTCGGAATATACAACTTGGGAGTTGGGTGCCTCGTATTGCAACGTCTTTAGACTTCTCCAAAATCCTCATATGGCTCATATAACTCCTTTAGCCATTCAAATCTCGTTACTTCGGCCTACACAGCTCCAAATGCCATAACAGCTTTAATTAATCATAATGATGAAGAAAAAAAAAAAGTTTTTGTGCGACTCCAGTTTTTTTTTTTTTTTAAGAAAAAAAACTAGAAACGATGCCAATGGACTCAATAACTGGAACTAAAACAGCCTTGTGATACGGGTTCTCGAAATTGGATTCTAAATCGCGACCACCAATATCTCAATACATCTCTAACTTTTGCGCCATTAGACGCTAAGTTAACTTAGCAACTTGCCTCTGCAAGTCTTCAATCGTCATGTCTCGTACATTGCGTTCATGATAGGAAACTTCTTCATTCGGAACCTATCTATGCCGACCACGACCACCATTATAATTTAGCCATGAAAACTGCAGAAAAAATTCACCCCAAGAAGATGTTAGACTCTGAAACCAACTAAGAATTGATTATTCAAAAGGAAATTTAGAAAGAGAGAATAACAAATGGAGAAAAGAAAAACCCTAATAACTCTAAATAAGCAAAGAAAGAAAAACTTTGAAAGACTGAAATTTAATTGATACTTCAAAACTTAATTAAAAAATAACAAAGACTAGATACCTTTATAGGTACCTCCAAATTTAACAAGAAAAGAGAAACCAATCATAATTGGAAAAGGAAAACCTAATCCTAATGTAAAAGAGAAAAGCTAATCCTAAGTATAGAAAAGAGAAAACCCAGTTCTTATTAACAATGAACACTAAAATACAAATGTATATTTATTTATTTATTTGACAAAATCAATACCAGTCTCATTAAACCAACACATCAAAAAGTTGGCACAAGATGCCCCAACTAGGTAAAATCTCTAATACAAGTAGGAAGCTCATCTAGTCACCACATATCCATAGTATGCGAGGTGGCTAATTTGGCAAGCCTGTAGGCAACCACATTATTTTTCCGCTTAACCTACACAAGTAATTCTAAGTGGCCTACTTGTATCATACTAAGAATGATGTGGCTATTAAAATCACCATTGGACTTGTGTTTGATCATTATTGAATTTTAATCAAATGGTGACTTAAATAGCCACATCATTCCTAGTAAGACACAAGTAGACCACCTAGAATTACTCAACCTACACATGTATAATTAAAATAACACTAATGTCGGTTTTCTTCTGCATCACGTTTTGAGACCTTGGACATTATGACGACACTAGTACAGTCAATTACAATAAATATATGAAAAATAAGAAAATCAATATAATGGAGGCATTTATTATATATATTAATGCATAATAAATACTTTAAATGTAAAGAAAGGCAATACATTAGGCTTATTATGAAAATCACAATAATACTAATGTGATTAATTGAAATACTAAAATGTAAATGATTGTAATGTAAAAGGCAGACATTACATTAGGCTTATTATGAAAATCACAATAATACTAATGTAATTAATTGAAATACCGAAATGTAAAGACAGGTATTTTTTTTTTTTTTTGACATGTCTACACAAGGAAAGTGAGAGGGGGGATCCGAACTAATGATTTCCGCTTCATGAGGCGTGGTTCAGAGCCAATTGAGCTACCACTTTAGAACAATAAAGATAGGCATTGAAATGCAATATTGTAAAGAAATGAATACAACACAACATTTGTATATATAGTCATATATGTCTGTTATATCAATATAATAACGGGTATGGCAATAATGCTTATTATGAAACTTAAAAGAAAAGAAAAATAAAATAAAATCTAGAAACTTTCGCATCCCTACTCTGGCCTCCTAGCTTCTCATGCAAATAATAACCTAAAAAAAAAATAATAAAAAAAAAAAGCAGCGAAGAAGGTTCTAGAAGAAAAATTCTCAACGATGAAAACGGTTGCGTTAAGTTCATTTTCTTTAAAACCTTTTTTCAAAAATAGACACGTTAAAGTATATTCCCATTTTTTGAAGTGCGTAAATATATTCTTTTAATTAACTGTTGCTATTCGCTACACACGTACACTTGGACTTGAGACAAATCATCAATAGTTGACAATGAGCCATTTAAACCGTCTGCGTGATCTTTGTCCTTCTCAAAAATGTAATATATTAATTAGAGAAATTTTACCGTTCCTCGCGGTGTTTTTTTGATCCTAAAAGAAACCCCATATATATATATATATATATATATATATATATATATGTATATATATTTTTTAAAAAAATAATATCCACACAGAATCAAGAGAACACCCTAATTAACGACTCAATTCTATCCCTACATTAGCCGCTAAAATAGTCGAAGTACTAAGAATATAATGGACAATAATAGGGAAATCCCTTCATTCGGTCTTTCCTATTCCTATAACTACCCAAATCCACAGAAAGCCCTATAAATACCTAAATCATGACATATAGTACTCTCATCTTCACCCAAAACCACAACCGGCCTAATAACACGACCTGCCTGCCTGCCAAAATGGGGTTGACAAAGTTTTTGCTAGCCCTATGCATCATAGGCTTAACCTCAACTCATGTCTCCCCAGCTCCCCCAAAGGACCGAAAAGAGTACGTGGATGCACACAATGCAGTTCGTGCCGAGGTTGGTGTTCCGCCGCTCAAATGGAACCACACCCTCGCAATCTACGCTCAGAACTACACTGATTCGAGGATCGAAAAATGCGAGTTTGAGCATTCGGATTATAATTCCGTAAACTATGGAGAATGCATTGCAGAAGGTTGGGAGGAGTTGAAGCCTAAAGATGCGGTGGCGGCGTGGGCGAAGGAGAAGCCAAACTACGACTACAAATCCAACTCTTGTGTTAATGGTGAGTGCGGGCATTACACGCAGCTCGTTTGGCGCGACACAAAGGTTATTGGGTGTGCCCGGGCGAAGTGCCGCAGTAAGTGGATGTTCGTCAGTTGCAACTATTATCCCCCGGGAAATTGGGACGGCATGCGTCCGTACTAAATTAATATTTTTGCTTGTAATCATGCATGATTAATTACCTAGCTATGAGCTAGTACGATGTTGCTGAGTAGTAATATTCCATATGTGTCTTTTATGTATATGACATGCGTGTACAAACCTAAGGCCATCTAATCAGCAATTTATTTAATGCAATTTATTTCAATTGACCTCAAGGAATTGAATATTCATACTTTGAAATCGTTCTATGATTTTTTATTTTTTATTTTCCTGATGATAGTCTTAAATATATTTTCCTCAATGTATGTCACCCGACAATCATTTATCCGGCTACTGGTCTCCCATTCGGTTACGTGAACGGTTTTTAACAATTTTTCGATAATAGTTGTCGCAACTGGCATAATTGTTGATAATGTTACCAATGAATAAACCAATAGATACGTACAAGCTATCTATTTTCGTATCTTCACTCTTTTGAGTGTTATGAATTTATTACTCGAACGCATGTCAATGATATATGTTTTAAGTTAGCTGTTAATGTCATAATTAAGTTGAAGTGCTAAAAAATAATTTGGTGAAAATTGAGCAAAGCAAACTAATTTCTCCTTGTTAAAAGTAACAAATGAGTCATCTAGACTCAAGCACGTAACACAAAGTAGTAAATCCGAATTCGCCTCAATAAAACGACTATTAAGTTTTTGGAGTTGTATATCTATAATAGTATATATAATAAGGCTCCACACAATAATAATGTAATTTTTTTTTTACTTTGAGCTTTTCCTATTCACTACTGGCACATTCAAATCATTTGAAATAGAAAGTTGGTTACCAATTTGTAGTAAATACATATCATCGACCTCTACACCCTTTACTAATATATTTTTCTTTCTATATACTTTGGCAGAGTTCAGTCTAACCCTGTACCATTCTTATTTAATACATGTACTGATATTAGATTTCTACAAATACTAGGAAGATACAATACATCATATAAAACAATAATTGACCCATAGCTGTCCATGTATACTTTGTGCTCCCCAACTATGTTTTCCATGAAATATATACAAAATTCTAGCCTCTTGCTATTGCAATTGAATTTATCTATAAATAATTTGTCATTACTTCAGTGATTGTCATTGCAATTTTTTTTTGTCTCTTTCCGTCATTATTCCTTGGATGATCATTATTAGATTTCTACAAATACTAGGCAGATATAATACATCATATAAAACAATAATTGACCCATTGCTGCCCATGTATACTTTGTGCTCCCCAACTATGTTTTTCATGAAATCTATACAAAATTCTTAGCCCTCTTGATCTGTGTCTTCTCGCAATTGAATTTATCTACAAAGAATTTATCATTACTTCAGTAATTGTCATTGTAATTTCTTTTTGTCTCTTTCTGTCATTATTCATTGGAAGATCACTACAAAAAAAAAAAAAAAAAAATCACTATTTTTGGCTTTTTTTGGCGTCAATTATAAACACATGAAATTATATTATTATCGTCATTTATTTATTAAATGCTACTTATAAAAAAAAAAAAAAAAAATCAATGCATTTTTATAAATATACCACTTTAAAAACAAAAATTCTCGTCGTTTATTTATAATTCACCTTGAAATGTCCCTCTTTCTGTACCAAAAGCATGTTCCTTTAGCTGCCTTTCCATCTTTTGGCTTACCCTGCCATCATTTCTTGAAATGTTTGGGTTTGCCTTCAAATGTCGGTGCATGCGAAGTCGGGGCCATCATCAGATTCTAGTCGTCCATTCTCTCCTTCTCGATCATCCTCTGTTCTTCTAACATCAGTACCACTAGTAGATAGAGATACCATGGAAATTTCTTTGCAACTATGTGTCAAAGAAGTTGTCAAACTCTCCCATGATAAAGAAAGACTATTGCATATGGTCGTTACTTGCATTTTGTGTGCTATGAGTGTATATGCGGATGCAGTTATTTGTAATTATATCCGCAGTCCCATTCGCAAAATGCGGTTATGACTTTTTCATATTCACATCTGCGTCCGAATCACGTTTTTACTAACCACATCTGCATAGTTATTACAGTTACTAGATACAGTTATTATCCAGTATCCGCATTTTAGGTAATTGTCATATTTTAGTTTTTTGGACCTTCTTTTGGTATCCATTACAACATATGTTAAATGATTTTGAAAATAATTTGGGCTGGTAATTGTCCTATTTTAGTTTTGGACTTGTTTTAATTTTTTTTTTACCCCAAATGTTTTGAAATATATTAATTTCACATTACTTTTACCTTTGTTCTAACGTGAATGAGTGAATTGTGAAGAAAAAAACCTAACACAATGTAAACATAATATATACCTAATACAAAACGACATTGATTCGGTGAATTTATAAAATATAAGATATAAAAAAATATATAAAATATTATATAAAAAAGGTATGCGGATGCGATTAATAACCGCATCCACATACCTTAAAATCGCTATTCGCATTTGCATATGTGGATAGTGGCTTTTGCTAACCTTATTTACATCCGCATATGCGGATAGTAGATAATAGATATTTATAGATAGTGGATGTGGACAATTAATATCCACCGTACCCCTCATATACATGCACCCATCCGGCCATGCCGGACCTTGGACTATACTTTTTTTTTTTTTTTTCTAAAGCATTCATCATATCTTTTTGTTGTCTCATGTCCTTCAAATGAAATGGGGTGAGCTCCCAACGATAAAACTCAAACGAAAAAGATAATATAGAGATGAAAATGAAAACAAACAATTAATTAGACGAAGTAGATCGAGTAGTAATCTTAATTAATTCCAATCATTCCCGGAAATTAATGCAATATATCAACCTGGATGGAGGAAAACCAGTAAAATGAATCAATTTGTCCCTATATTATTAGCAACTAAATAGTCAAATTGAGAATATAATGGAGGAGAAAGCTAAGGAAATACCATTCACTAGCTCTTGCCTAAAAATAACCAAATGTACAGAAATTAACCCTATAAATAAATACCTAAATCATGCATATCTAGTAGTACTCTCCCATTTTCAGAAGCTCTGCCATGAAAATGGGGTTAATCACCAAGTTCATGCTTGCCCTATGCTTCATCGGCTTAACCCTAGCCTCCGTCTCCCTAGCCCGTGTCGCCCGACCCGGAAACAATGACCGGCAAGCTTTCCTCGACGGACACAATAAAGCTCGTGCCGAGGTTGGCCATGGCGTCCGTCCACTTATATGGAATGTTTCCCTTGCAGCCTATGCTCAAGCATATGCTAAAAAGAGGATCCCAGACTGCAAGATGGTGGAATCGGATCCGGATGGACCCTTGGGAGAATGTCTTGCTGAAGGTTATGATGAGTTGAGCGCAGCTGATGCAGTGAAGGCGTGGGTGGCTGAGAAGCCATACTATGACCATGCATCCAACAAATGTGTTGGTGGTGAGTGCGGCCACTACACCCAGATTGTTTGGCGTGACACCAAGTATCTTGGGTGTGCCAGGGCCAAGTGCAGAAATGGCTGGATGTTTGTCACTTGCAACTATTTTCCTTCAGGAAATTATTACGGCGAAAGCCCATACTAATTAATTATTAATTAAATGCATGGTTTTACTGATTAATTCGTAGCTTTTAAAGGCAGGGGGAAAAGCACATAAACAATAAATAAATAAAAGAGCTCTTTTGTTTTTTTGTTAGTAATGAAAGAGCTTTTACTCATATGTACAAGCATCGATCTTTGGCATGCATGTACAAATTTTTCACCTCTCAGGCCATCTTAATCTGGCATTTTTGTTTTCATTACTTTCTTTGTAATTGAAGACTCGTTGCTGCTTTTGTCTCCATACCTCATAAAATGAAATCACTAGTTCGAATCCACTTCATTCTTTTTTATCTCCTTGTACGCAAATGTCAAAAAAACAAAAAAAATTGTTGCTTCCTTTGCATGCGCAATCACATGTTCATATGCATTTTCTTTCTTATTACCATCATAATCATCATTTGCATATATAATTTATTTATTATAAATCGCTCCATGTCATACGGAAGTGAAATAAGAGGTTCTTGGAATATGCGGAAAAAAAAAAATCTAGTCTCTAAAGTTAAATTCTATTAAATATCAAGTTTGGCGCTAAAGTTAAATTCTATTAAATATCAAGTTAACGCCAATAAAATCGCGACATGTTTCATTCTTAATAAAAAAAATATAAAAATATATAACTAAACTAAAAGGGAGAGGTGGCTTGGGAGCCACCTCCAAAGGTGGCAGGGGGCGGCTCTTCGCCCCACCCAAAAGGTGGAGGTGGCCTTTGTGCTGAGAAGAATATGGAAAGTCACTAATTAATATAAACAAATAAAAAAATAAAATAAAAAACCTTAATTAGCAATTTTGCATAAAAAAACAAAATGAGAGAAGAATAATTTTTAAATAAAATAAAATATTAATAATTAAATATAAAAATGTGGTCTATAAATAATATATATTAATGGCTATTACATTATCGTGTTACATCATTAATATTCTCGTCTTCTTTCCCAAAGCCCTGGTTCCTTTTCACATTTTTCTCCTCGTTTAATGTCTCCAGGGTTTATGATCAATCTGTTTCCCATGATTGGTGCATATATATATATATATATATATATATATATATATATGCGTGGTTTCTAGATGCACCTTAATTCCAAAGAGAAAAAAAGTAAATAAAATTAATAATTTGTTTCTTTTCTAACGCTAGAGTTGACCCACAAAGAAAACGACGAAGAAGAAACCTCGATCTCCATGGAAGACTCCAAGGTTAATTAATTACCGCCATTGATCATGAAGGTTTCTAAACAAGAACGATATTAATTTATTTATTTTTATTTCTATTCAATACAGGAAGGGAGAAATTAAAGGGATGACGATATTTACACGGCACACCAAAGTAATTGCCCTGGTTTTATTCTAATTTCAACTTTTCTAACACGGCACTTTAATTTGTTAGCTCTTTGGGACCTCAATGAAGACTCATCACTCATGAGAATAGTTCCAATAGGTTTGGCTCATTTTGTCCACAAAATTGGCTTCTTTTTCCAAGTTAATGGGCAAACAATGTTGTAGCGGTCCGTCTAGGTTTAGAATTTTAAAATGTGCGATGAAAAGACGATTTTTTAAAAAGGAAATTAAATATTTAACAAAATCGTAATTTGACTTTTAAAATTATTATTTAGCTTTCTTTATATATATATATATATATATATATATATATATATATTTTAAAGACGTACTCGTGTGAATTGGCTGCATGTTGTGAGTTTTTATTATCTCTTGAATAGCATATACCTGTAAAATATGGATCTTGATCATAAGGATTAATGGGAAAATACTAATTAATGAAAGATGAGGCAAGATCAAATACGTTATCTCATGTCGTTGTAACTTAGTTAAGAGGGCAATTGACTGAACGATTCAAAGTTCTTCAATTTAATTTACAAATTAAAGCACTAGAGATGACTTGAATGCAACCTATCATCATGATCACATTTTTAAATATACACGCATACGTATATAGGATTGTATAAAAATCTAAGGTCAATGGTCAAGACCCACAATCTAATGAAATTTTATTACATAATGACGTATTTGACTTACCACTTGCATTATTCTCTGTTTTATCTTCTCAATTTTCTTCTTTTAATTGTAATTTGGTGCATGCTTATCCTTGTTAGGATATCCAGTCTTATATATATTTATGGTGGATTATTTATTCTTTTGGATGAATATATAATTAAGAACTTCCTGAAAAATTAACAATTAACAAAAACAAACAAACCCCAACCATTAACACATACAGCTACTACTTTCTTTTTCTTTTTTTCTTTTTTCTTTTTTGACATGTCCACACAAGAGGGGGAGGCGGATTCGAACTAGTGACATCCGTTTCATAAGGCGTGGTCTCCAACCGATTAAGCTACCCCTTGGGGACCATACAGCTCCTACTATTCTTACACTCAGACAAAACAAATTCCTCATAATTAAGTTGATCTATTACCAAAATAAAAAATAAAAAATTTAAGAAGAAAGTAGATTGCTAATTGAGTAACCCTATTTAGTTAGTTGAATCCAAACCCTATGTTTAAAGTATTTTACCAATAGTAACTATTCAAGCGTCACTAAATTAATAGTGACGTTATTTGTGAATTTTTTTTTTTTTGTACGGGTTACTATTTGTGAATTTTTTTTTGTAGTGATTGCTATATGCCATGCAACTTGTTTACATAGCAGTGAAAATCAACCATTAAATTCGTATTTGTTAAAAAAAAAAATGGCTGATTTTTACAGTTAGGTCATCCCAGCAGTATAATATTAGTATAGCAATCTACTAAATATGACTACTTTTTAGCTAATGAATGAAGAAGCGAATCGAAGTAGTAACAAAATTGGAATGGTTTTTTATTTATTTATTTATTATTTACTCAATAAATTGATAATGGAGAGGAGTATATTAATCATGTATCCTTCCTCTCATGGCAATTAGGGTAGAGTTTAGTCCAAGGGGCGTTTTGGTCTCTCTAGTTCCTGCAACGTTTCCAAAATTCTAGTACAATTTCTTGCCAAGTCCATGGCAAAATTTTCCACAACAAATTCCTATAAAAACCTATCCTACATGCCTCATCTTTTAAGCAATATTGTAGGTTACAGAACAAGATGGATTTGCGCAAGACACCAGTAGCTCTTATCTGTCTCTTCACCTTAACCCTACTCCATCTCTCCCTTGCCCAAGACACCCAACAGGACTACCTCGATGGCCACAACACCGCCCGTACCGAGGTGGGACTTCCACCGCTGACATGGGATGACACGGTGGCTGCATATGCACAAGACTATGCTAATACACATATTGGCGATTGCAATCTTGTTCACTCTCAGGGTGGGCCTTATGGTGAAAACCTTGCAGGGAGCACTGGTGACCTGTCCGGCGCGGATGCGGTGAAGCTATGGGTGGACGAGAAGGCGAGCTATGACTACAACTCTAACACTTGTGCTGTTGGCGCCGTGTGCGGGCACTACACTCAAGTGGTGTGGCGAGACTCTGTTCGTTTAGGATGTGCTAAGGTTCGGTGCAACAATGGAGGTACATTCATTGGCTGCAACTATGATCCCCCAGGCAACGTTAACGGGCAGCGGCCTTACTAGAACCTACCCATTCAACCACTTATCTAATAAGTGTGTTTAAATATAAATAACTGATCTATCTTTGGTTGGATGAAATTAAATTCATCTTCTTTGTGAGATGCCACATGTAAGGGAAGATTAGAAACATCCTTAAAGAAGAATGAATATTAATGCACACGAATGTAATTGCTATTGTCGTATATTTCGGTTCTATACATATCGAACCACGCTAGGATGAATTTCGATTACTACTAACTCATACATTTAAATAAGTTCCAATGAAAAAAAAAAAAAAAAAACATTAGTCCAAAGAGGCATATGTTTGGCCCATATGGTTCATTTTAGGCTCACAGTTGGCCACATTCCAACCCTAATAGCGGATGCTGGCCAAAAAGTTACCGATGTCAAAATTTCAATCAAAGTAACCGATGCTGGCAAAAAATTTGCCAATGTTCAAGTTCCGCCATAGTAGGCGATACCGGCCATAGTCACTGAAGTCCAAGTTTCGGATATAGTAGCTGTTACAATTCAGGCCATAGTAGCCATTCTTCAGCCACTCGATGTTCAAGATCAACGATCACTAACGATGGACCATTCATCTTGTAGTACATGTTAAGGATATAAATCATTTGTGATAAATGTTAATTTGTATTCTCTAAATCAAGCAATTTAGATGATATTTGTTAACCCCAGTTTAAGGTATATATTTGTATTGAAATTATTAAAATCATATGTAATCAAATATCAATAAAAGATGTAGTCTATAAGGCTTTAACGTGTTGTTGTATGTCATAGGCTGAATCACTTTAATCTCTATATCTTTCTCTCTTTCCTTTGTTTCTCTAAGAAAGAGCATGTATACCAATCGAGTAATTATATAAGAAGGATTAGAGTCCTCACAAATGTGACGTGTCTTTTAAAATTACCATTGAATTTGAAATGATCATTATTGAATTTTTATCTATTGGTGATTTCAAATGTCACGTCACATTTAAAAAATTCGAGAACTCAATGAGAACTCTAATCCTCTTTGTATCATTACTCTACCAATCACTTGTTCGTCATATATATGATAGCGACGAGAGACTAAATAATGGCACCATGGGAAAAAGGCTTCTTTTAGGAGATGGAAAAGGCTCGTGTGACGTCCACCAGAGCTTTAATTCTAACGGGGGGCACAGATAATAATCTTTTTTTGACCTGGAAAATTGGGGAAAAGGGAATTGAGAGTGAAACACAAGGAAAGGAAATTGGAAAGAAATGTGAGGCCGAATGAGGAAAGAGAAAGAATCTTGACTTGTTTTAACCTTTTGTTTTTTGGAAAAACTTTAGAAAATCCCTTCAACTTTCACTCCTTTAGATATTGCCTTCTAAAGTTTGAAAACTCTCAATTAAGGATATCGAATTTTCAATTATTGATTATGTTAGAATTTTTTGTTAATTTTTGTTAAAATACTCAAATGGACACAAATTTCCACCAAGTGTCATATAACATATTGTTTGAGTTTCTCAAAAATTAATGTTTAACTTCTTAGAGTCTGTTTGGGATTGCGTTTGAGAAATAGAGTTTTTGGGCAAAAGCTTCATTTTTAAGCTTTTGCCAAAAGTGCTTTTTGACAATTTTTAGGTTTTTTGGACCCTTAAAAGCGCTTTTAATTTTTTTACCAAATGAATACTTTTTTTTTTTTTCAAATTGGCTTTTTGAGTGTTAAAAGTTTTTTTAGACATCTCAAACGAAATCTCAAACAGGCTCTTAGACTACTAGAATGACAATAAATAATTGTTAAAATTATTAAAAAAAAAACATGTGAAAGATGACCCTTGGCATTTATTAAATTAGGTTGAAAAAAATTTCCTCTGTTCTACTCAAAGGGACCCCTTTTTTCTTTTTTTTTTTTAATATGCGGCTAATTATTTCAATTCGTGGGCTAGCCTTTGTTAAGGCCTCAATTTACGTGGAGGCTTTAAATTTTTCCCATTTTCACATGGAGGCCGGCTTTTAAATTAGACATCCTTTTCACTTTTCTCCTCGTTTAATGTTACCGGCCACATGCATGGCTGATGGCTTCAAGAGGTTTATGATAAATCTGTTGCCCGTGATTGGAGGGCAACGACTTGAACCGTTTTGGTCTTGGATGACGACCCACCATATATACCAGAATCTGCTTCTTAATATTCCATGCACTGCAGTTGACCCAAAAAGAAATCGACGACGAAGAAGAAACTTCTCCGGCACCCTTGCGTGTTCCGAAGGCTATGGCATTTTATGTGGTTAATTTTGAAAAAAAAGATTGCCCAATTAGAGGAAGTTAACATTA
This sequence comes from Corylus avellana, assembly GCF_965113065.1. NCBI lineage: Eukaryota > Viridiplantae > Streptophyta > Magnoliopsida > Fagales > Betulaceae > Corylus > Corylus avellana. The sequence goes on along the minus strand of NC_142493.1, from coordinate 5,014,564 downwards.
ACGATATTTGCCATGGTTATATTCTACTTTTAATTAACCTTTCTAACACGGCACTTTGAAAGCTAGCAATTTGGGACCTAGCTCAGCAAGACTCAGAAAAGTATAGTTCCATTTGGCTTGCCTCGTTTTGTCTACAAAATGGGCTGCTAACAACAACGGTCATGGGCCGATAATTTTTGATACGATCCGTAAATTTAACACAAATTTAACATGATATTAGTGGGTTAAGGCCGAGAATCTAACCCCGTTTAATTATATAATTTTATACGAATATCCTAACATGATCCAAACTCGACATCCGAGCACAAATTGTTATCCGTGTACAACCGTGTCATTATCATTCTGCTCCAACATATTATGAAACCTCGAGGGAATTTTTTCTTTTTTTTTGAGAATCATATATATATTACTTTGTTAGATGGGGATCTTATATATTTGTAAGAATTTCTGAAAAAAGTCTAATGAAAGATAAAGGCATGCAAGATCTAATTAATTACAATACGTTTATATGTGGTAACTTACTTGCAGGCCAGGTAATTGAATGCAGGATTCAAAGTCCCTTCAATTTAGCACTAGATTAATGCAACGTCAAAGTGATTAATTTACATCATCGATCATGCTAACAATTTTTTTTTAAAAAAAAAAAAAAGATCATGCTAACAATTTTAATTAAATATACCATAGCATATATATAGGGTTAATTAAAAGTCAAGGTCAAGTTTCAACACCCACAATCTAATGGAATTCCTGACGTATTAGTTTGGCTTACGAATAATATATATTGACGGTAGAAAATTCTTCCCATATAATTTGTTAAAACAGTTACAAATGGATCGATAAGATTTACATCATCGTATCACATCCACATGCATTAATTGTACAATGGATGTTTTATCGTCTTTCTGTATAGAGTAATGTCATAAGTCTTCCTAAAATCCTCCTAGAGTCATCCTAAATGTGATGTGACTTTTAAAATCATCAATAGATCAAAAGTCAATAAATCACATCTCAAATTCAACAATAATTTTAAAAGCCACATCATATTTGGGATGACGCTAGGAAAATTCTAAGAAGACTTATAGCATTACTCTTCTGTGTTTGAATTGGTAGTTTCGTTTCTAGATCTTCATCAACCTTCTCCTAGGAGAATTGTCTTCGGGTATTCTAGTACTATTCTTGCTGTCTGGTCAATGTTTTGGATTTTTTCTTTTTTGATTAATTTAAATGAGGAAATTCATTCTTTCATGTCAATTTAAGTTTTTAGAATAAATGATAATTCAACTATAAATCCAAAGGTCTTGTGGTGGAAATTTCTCTCTAACCATTCAACTTCTATCTCAATTAAATATTTCACATATTGAATTTTACTTATTAAAAAAAACATGAACACATGCATCCTTTTCTATCAATCAAAGGTTCAAACATTGTCTATGTCATTTACCTCTCATTTTAATTAAATATTTGATGTGTTAACTGGCCTCAGTTATGAGGGAGAGTTTACCCACACATGAAGGGGTTTGCAACAATATTAATTAAATGATTAAATTTACAATTTTTTATTAACTTATCATTTTAAAATAAATAGTGATTTAACATAATTAAATATTATACGTGTTGGACCTCACTTAAAGAGAAGTTTGCCCACACATGAAGTAAAGTGTTATGATTAATTAAATTTACTATTTTTTATTAACTTAAGCTCTTAGATAAGTGGTGATTTAACATAGTATCAAAGTAAAAAGTCTTGAATTTGTTCCTTGACTCCACAATTTACCTCATATTTCAATTAAATATTTTACATGTTGAACCTCACTTATTAGGAAAGTCTGCACTCACACTCAAGGGCTTAGAATTACTTAGTAAATCACTTTTACTCTTAAACTTTTAGAATAAGTAATGATTTAATACATATATATTTAGCTAATGAGTGAATAAACAAATCCGATCAAAGTTAAAAACAAAAAACAAAAAATAAATTGGAATAGTATTTTTTTGTTAACTAAATAACTTGATAAAGGAGAGGAGTATATGAGCTCATGAAGCATAATTCTAACCCCACATCACATGGGAAATAGAGTTTGGTCCAATGGGTATTTTGGTCTCTCTAGCAAGTTGGTGTAACGTTTTACACATTATACTTTTCAAAATCCTAGTAGAATTTGTTGCCGGTCAAGTCCATCACAAAATTTTCCCCACTAAATTCCTATAAATACCTATCCTAGATGCCTCATTTTCCTATCAATCTAATTGTAGCTTTTGCTTTTTAGCCTACATACAAGGATGGGTTTGAGCAACAGACCACTAGCTCTTCTTTGTCTCTTCGGCTTAACCCTACTCCATCTCTCCTTTGCCCAAGACACCCAACAAGACTACCTCAAAGCCCACAATGACGCCCGTGCAGCTGTGGGAGTTGGTCCTCTGACATGGGATGACAAGGTGGCAGGATATGCACGAGACTATGCCAATAAACGTATTGGTGACTGCAATCTTGTGCACTCCGGCGGGCCCTATGGTGAAAACATTGCATGGGGCAGCGCTGACCTTTCCGGCACAGCGGCAGTGAAGATGTGGGTGGACGAGAAGGCGAGCTATGACTACAACTCTAACTCCTGCGCTGCCGGCGCTGTGTGCGGACACTACACTCAGGTGGTGTGGCGCAACTCTGTTCGTCTCGGATGTGCTAAGGTTCGGTGCAACAGTGGCGGCACATTCATTACCTGCAACTATGATCCCCCGGGCAACTATGTCGGGGAGAAGCCTTATTAGGACCTACCCGCTCAACCACTTAATAAGCACCTATTACGTACGTATTTAAGCGCGTGTTTAATTACGATAAATAAGCGGTCCATCTTTAGTTGGATGTAATTAAATTCATCTTCTTTGTGAGATGCGATGTGCAAGGGAACATTAAACATCTTCAAAAAAGAATGAATTTTGGTACTATATATGACCTTGATGAATGAATGAATCAATTGAAGTATGTGATTTTGAATGAATTTTGATTACTACTAACTGGTGCATTTAAATAAGTTGATTTATTTACAATTTTCAAATTTCATAATCTTTTTTCTTTTCTTTTTTGGTAATAATTTGATACCCTATATAGGGTGTTTTCTAATTGTTTGCTTCATGATCGATCAACAGTAATATATTAAAAAGCATGGATTAATTTGATGTTAATTTCTGTATAATTTTCTTCAAGTGAATGTATGATATGGGAAGAAAAATAATGGATTTTCCATTTTTGATGGTGACAAATATCCAAATCATTGAATTTTTCACTCTTTTCTTTCTAAGCCGTTTGAATTTTTAGTTAATCAATTCAACTCGCAACTATGACATAATTATCACGCTGGCTGCCCCTTCATGACCGCAAGCAATTTAGACTGACCCATAATTCCGGTAGAATTTTGAGTACTCTCTCCAATCTCCATGGTTAATTTACTTTGAAATTTCTTGCTTAATTATAATTATAATTACATTTATGTATAGTAAAAATTTGAAAAATGACGCCACGGTTTCCAACTTTGAGAAATCATATTTTACACGCGACTAGCTAGAATTAGTCTAGATTGTACTCTTTCAAAAAAAACAAATAAATAAATTCTGTTGGAGCGTACCCTACTCCTCTTGTGCAACTAATCATATTTTCTTAAAGTTTTTCTTTAAATTAGGTTAGTGGCATTTTTGTTGAATTTATTCGTTTTGGGTGGACTAGTATATAGTCGATTGTTTCCTCTATTTTTCCTTTTAGGCCGATATTGAGATGAGCCAATTTTTTGTTGACACATGTGGAAGCCTGAACTTTTACCCTATATATAAGTAGATTTCGCCTATTAGACTCCATTATGTCAATTTGTGAAAAATAAGGTTGAGGTACTATACTAGTGTCTCTACGCATAACAATAATTTTCTTCTTGTCTTAATTAAGGCATATACCGAAAAGCTGTCCTCGAACAATTGAGGTATGTCATTCTCGTGCTTGATATATGCATGCTCTCAAGAAAGGGTATAACTATTTTCGTGTTATTCTAACAATTTCTTCTAATCTAAACTATTAAATCAATTGTTGTCCTTAAAATACATGATTTTCGTATACATTTTTAATTATCATATATGCAGTTTTAATAGAGCATGTGAAGACCGATTTCAATTTAATAAAATAAGTTAGAGAACAAAAATTTTATTTGAATATTACACATCCTTGAGTTGAAGGGCTTAGGGGGTATTGAAAGTTCCAAAATTCAAGAATGGTACCATGGTCCATGAGCATTTCTTTTTGGGCCACCCTAATAAGCATTAATATAATAAAAGGTGTTTACATGACCATCAAACTTACATTACATTTGTAGTTTAACATGCATCCATAATCCCCTACTGCACAAGCCCAACATAATGGATGCATGCTAAGTAGTTTAATATATTGATAAAAAGGGGTAGCATATGAAAAACGTGATTTTTTAAAAATGTAATTAAAAATTTTGTAAAATTAGAATTTTTTTTAAAAATTATAATTTAGCCTTTAAAATCAAGTAATTTTAAAAATGCATCTTATTGTTTGCGATTTGAAATGACAAATTTTTTCTACGTTTTCAAACTACAATTTTTAAAAATACACTCCTAAAAAATACACTTTTGATCATTTGTTAAAAATTATATTTTTGATATGCAAAATCACATAAAATCCGAGGACCAAATGGAAGATCAAGAAAGATTATCACTTTGGGATTACGTACTTACCAAAAAAATATTGTTTGTTTGCAGAGAAAAATTGACAAGTTGGAAAGAGGCTACTTTTTTTTTTTTTTTTATCAAAACAGGCCAACCATGGTACGTAATTCCCTATCCCATGATGATGAACTTTATTAAAGAATGAAAAAAAAAAAAAAAAAAATGACAATAATGATGACTCACTCGTTTCTTTATCTACCCGATAATGGCGGCCCATTTAAAGGCATTTGGTGGGAATATCCGAATATATATACCTTTTGGTCTTAGGCGATATGGCATAAAATTAGGGTCATCTTTGGCTGGCTGAAAATCTGTTGACCAGTTAAAGAGCATTTTTAATGGAAAAGTCATATTTTTATGTAAAATGGTTTTTCAAAACTTTCTTTTATCTAATTTAGTTAAGTCATTTTTAAATGTCTCTACATTTGATTTGTTATATTTCTATTTATTCTATTAAAATATTATTAAAAATAAAAAAAAGTTTAAAAAAAAAAGAGAACATGTGAGATTGGAAAAAAGAGAATATGTGAGAGAAAAAATGGGAAAATTTTTTTAAAAAAGAGGTCATGCAAAGAAAAAGTATGAAAAGATTTGGGAAAAAGAGAAAATAGGTGAGAGAAACAATGAAAAATAAAATAGCTTCCTTGAAAAGTGCTGCTACATTTAGCTCTTTTTTTTAACTCTTCCAATTAAATATCTATTTTACATTTTTTTTTTTTTTTTGCTAATCCAATATATGGGTTTTTTTAAACATTTGAAGAGTTATTTTAGATAAAAGTAACATTTAGCTATTTCATTGGAAATGCTCGAGGTTTCCGACTCCCTTACATCAATCCAATAAGAAACCATAAAGTTTTCCTTCAAATTTAGTAGAGGTATTTTTTAAATTTGGGTTCCGTTTATTTTTATGTAAAGTGTTTTTTAGCGCTTGACTCATGCAAAAATTGAGTGATGGAAGAATGCTAGCAGTGGTCCAGCAAACTCTGGCAATTTGAAAGAAGAAGCTCAAACTTAAAAAATTGTTTACAGTTTTTTTTTTTTTTTAAAAAAAAAAAAATGAACCATGTTACAGAAATTAAACAAGATTTTCTGTTCAATCAAAAATATTTTTGGTTTTATTATTCGTTTTTGGTTCCCCACTTTCCAGCAGTTATGCTCGCTTAACTGCGAAATTCTTATGGGATCATAATTATCATGGCTTTAAAAAGTTGTTGTCATGAAATGTGCAAGTATACATATAAACACATCATCATCACTGTACATCAAATGCATTATTAAATAAATTTTAAAAGTGAATGTGATTTTTAAAGATTACATAAAAAGAAAAAAGAACACGGAAGTGTTTTTTTTTTTTTTTAAGAAAGAAAAAAAACTGTATATCATCACACCCTTTATATAATTTGTCTTTTATAAATTATTGATGAAAAACAAGTTCCAATTATCTTTCATTGGTAGAAAATGAAGAGGGGCAGAAGTCTATATGGATGTGCTACTAATAATATTCAATCTTATCTTAATGTTATCTTAATGTTACCTTCACAGAGCGACGTTGGTCTTTTGGGTGTCATGGCACCCCAAAGATTTATATATATTCCTTTTTTCCTACACACATGACCCACGGCACCCAAAAATAAAATAAAATCATATAGCCAAAAAATCATATTGCCTTCGCCGACACGAAAATAGGCAAAAAAAAAAAAAACTTGCTTAGTCGATCCACTCCAACACGGCAACATACCCTCAATCACAACAAGCACACTGCACAAGAAAAAATGGGGGAAACTTTTCATTTCAACAATACAACAACTCTCAAATCTCGCTCAATCTCACTAAGCTCAACCCTAAGAAAAAAGAAAAAGAGAAAACGTATTTGGGTATGCACCGTGTGTGGAAATACCGAGAGGAGAGGCGATCTATGAGTGTAGTAGTAGTCCTTGTGGGTGTTTCATGTTTGATTGTTCATTTGTTTGAACTTTGAAGGCTTGAGTCATGAGATGGGAAGAGAAGAGGTGAGAGGAGATAAGAAGGTAAGAGAAAATGAGAAGGTGAGTCTGGTGAAGAGTGACTGAGTGAGGAGTTGAGGAGTGTCGTCTCGTGAAAGGTGGAAAATTAGAAATAGAAGATAAAAAATGAGTGGTTAAAAGATAAGAATGAAATTTAAAAAATAAAAATAAAAAATAAAAAATAAACTGCAAGGAGTAGGCTGTAGGCTTGCGTGAATTTTTTTTTTTTATTTTTTATTTTTAGCAGTAGGCTTGCACGTGAGTTGAAGGAAAAACAAAACAACAAAAAAAGTAAAGACACGACATAGTTGTAGATAGGGGGGTCAAGGACGTTACGATTATCGGTTATTAGCGCTAATTGTAATTGCATTAGCGGTTAATAAATTTCACTAACCGCAATCGCTAACCATCAACCGTCTAGTGGTTAACGATTAGCGGTTAGTGAAATAAATAATCGCCTGCTAATCGCTTCTTCAAAATTGGACTTTTTTTTATGGCTTTTTGGGCTTTTTTTTATAGCTTTTTGGGTCTTTTGGGGCTTCTTTTTTAGGGCTTTTTGAGCCTTTTTGGTCTGTTTTTTAACCTCATTTTTTTTATTTGTATTTTTAGTGTCTTCTTAGGCCCAATTGCTATAAAAAGAGCCCATATTGAAAAATCAAAAATATTTGATCCAAAATTTACATTCACTTGTATTTTAAAAAAATTTCCTTAAATATTAAATCATAACCGGTTAAATTTAAAAAAAAAAAAATTCAACACAACATATAAAAAAAATTTAGAATTCAAACAACTTTCACAACATATAATGATAATACATTAATACTTAAATTGTGTTTATAAGTAACACATTGATCATTGTTTAATCCAATGTTAATTACTTAATTTGATACTATACGAATCATATCATCATTGTATATTAATAATATGATTCATTTGAAGTCTTGAATAAAGTATTTGAATTGTCACTGAATCATATGATTAAGTATTATTATTATACATTTATATTATTCATATGCATATATAGACTTATATAGACTTATAACATATATAGACTTATAAGTTTATAACATACATTGGAAATAAGTTTTTAGATATTTAATTGTTGTATTAGTATGAATTAGTATACTTATGAGTTATGTCATATTATATATGTATAATTTGTTATTATATAATCAAATGATTTAATGATTCTCTCTATTTTAAATTTTCTCCATTAATATTTAGTACATAATTTTGAAGGATAGTGCATTGAATGCACTACTATTATTAAAATTTTTAGACAATATTACTCTTCAAAATGCACTAAATAGAGAGAATGGAGGAAAAAAAAAAATTGGGTACTGCTTTCTCATTAAAATCACAGCAAATTAGCTGATTGTTCAGAGACAACAAGGTCCCTAATACATTCAGGTGGCTCATCAAGCCACATCCTCTCCATTACGTGTTTCACAGCCATCCTAGCCAACACATGTGCTGCGCGCCTGGTTTTCTTCCCTGCGAACATGCACCATACTCCAGAGCTGGAACCCCTGTAATACAGCCCGTATATCAGCTATCAGATGACCCCTCATGCTCCTATCAACCTCCGTCGAAGTCACTGCCTCAACAATCAGCTTCGCATCGCCTTCCAACTGTACTTGCCGTAGATTCAGATCACGACCCAGTTGAATGGCAAAGATAGCCGCTATGGCTTCCGCGGCAGTTGGGTCAAAAAAACCCTCTCGAGTTATTCCGTGAGCAGCATGTACTACCCCAGTCCCCAGTAGAGTCATGTATAACCGCCCCCAGGCCTATCCTCCCTGCTTCGTATCGAGAACTGCATCCCAATTCATCTTAAACCAAACCGGTGAGGGCGATTTCCAACGAAGTGGTGGGCTAACATCCAGAGGGTTCACAGTTTTGTTTTTAATTCATTTGCATTTGGAATTAAATGGTGGGGATTTGAAATGGAGATGATCATTTTTTTTAATTTTAATGATGAAAAAAATAAATAAATAGGATGAAATTTTTTTATTTTTTTTATTCCGGTGAGAAAATTTAGAGGACAATTTAGAAGATAACATTTTTTTTTTTTTTTTTTTTGTGTGTTCCATTATTTTTTTTTCTAATTCATTATTTGTTTTTATTGGTTTTAAGCATTCGGCTAGACCTTATTGTGTTTGGCTTGTTTTCTAAAAAATCCCGCAAGATACCTTTGATTTACTGTACTCATTTTTCTTAGACAATATTAATTGTACTCAAGTTTATTTCGTAAGTAATTTGTATTATTATGAAATTGTGATAGTTAGATAATATTTTGAATAGTTACTTTGATCGTTGAAGTTCTTGTTTGGCTTTTAGTTGTTGTTGCTCATGTGTATAGCAAACTAAAACACTTTTGTATTGGGAATGGAAGTTCATTTCCGTTGAAGTTCTTGTTTGGCTTTTAGTTGTTGTTGCTCATGTGTATAGCAAACTAAAACACTTTTGTATTGGGAATGGAAGTTCATTTCCATATAGTGCCGAAATGTTATATATATATATATATAAAGTTACTACCACAGCATATTTTATCACAAGTTGTTTCACTTTTTGATAGTTCTACAGTGCATTCATTGGATGGCATAGTTTTTTAATAACTTGTTTCTTTTACAATTGTAAAAAACTTATGGTCAAGCTAGTACGTAGTTTGGAATTCTCAGGGTTCTAAGAAAACGTGTTCTATAGGTTATGGGTTGCATGCAATTATATGCCTCTTGGGTTTTAATTTGTAAACCTTATGCTCTGTTTATTTCGACGTAAAATAGTTTCTAAAAATAATTTCCGCATTTTTCGGTGTTTACTTCGATGTAAAATAGTGGTCAACAGAAAATATTTTTCTTTTGACTGAAAATTCTTCTTTAATTTTTGGAAAATGGTTTACGGTTTTGAAAACCGTAAACCATTTTCCGATTATGAGCATCTCATTTTTAAATCGATGGACCTTGCCAAGACCCGCCCAGAACCTCGCTAAGACTTGACCGGGACCCACCCAGGACTTGACCAAGATCTGCCTGGACCTAATCAGGATTTGCCCGGGACCCGCCCGGGACTTGACTGAGACCCGGGACCTGACCGGGACCCTCTGGGGACTTGACCTGGACCCATCCAGGACCCCACCAGGACCTGCCCAGGACTTGACCGGGACCCTCCCAAGACTTGACCGAGACCCGCCTGGGAACTGACCAGGACCCACCTGGGATCTCGGTGGGACCTACCTGGGACCTGACTGGGACCTACCTAGGACTTGCCTGAGACCCCGGCAGGACCCACCTAGGACCTCGGTGGGACCTACCTGGGACCTGACCAGGACCTACTTAGGACTTGCCTGGGACCCCGGCAGGACCCACATGGGGCTTGCCCTGGACATGACCGAGACTCGCTCGGGACTTGACCAGACCTGACCGAGACCCGCCTGAGACCCACTCGGACTTGACAGAGACCCGCCAGGACTTGACCGAGACCTACCCGGGACTTGCTTGGGACCCCGCTGAGACCTGCCCTAAACTTGACCGGACCTGCGCAAAACCCTCCCGGGACTTGCCCGGTCAGGTCCTGGGAGGGTCTCGATCAAGTCTCATCGAGGTCTCGGTCAAGTCCCGGGCAAGTCTTGGTGGAATCCCGAGCAAGTCTCGAGCGGGTTTCGGTCAAGTCTCGGCGAGGTCCCGGGTAAGTCCCAAGAGGGTCCCAGGCAAGTCCCGGAAGGGTCCTGGTCAAGTCCCAACGGGGTCCCGGTTAAGCCCCGGTCAAGTCCTGGGCGAGTCCCAGTCGGGTCATGGGCAAGTCCCGGGCAGGTCCCGGCAAGGTCCTGGACAAGTCCCGATTAAATCCAGGCGGGGTCCCAAGCAGGTCCATGCGAGGTTCTGAACAAGTCCCATGCAAGTCCCGGCGAGGACTTTATTGGAAAAAAATATATATAAAAAAATATATCATTTTCCGTGTGCAAGGTAAACGCCATAAAATGTTTTCGACAGAAAACATTTTCAGGGAAAATGGCTTTCCTGAAAATATTTTCCGATGGAAACCATTTTATGTCGAGGTAAACAAAGCCTTAGAGCATTCTCAGCCGCTATCCAGTCATCTTCCCTAAATTTAAGGATTCAAACTACTTTTTGCTTTCCTATGTCAATTTACACCCCAATAGCTTCCCTTAATGCTTCCCTATATCATTACAATATTATTATTTGTATTTTACCTTTTTTATATTTTATTCATTTAATTTAACCTTTCTTTCTCTCTCTCATCTCATCTCATCTCCGTTTTCATTCTTTCCTTTCTTTCCCTTCCAGCCGCACGTCTCTCCCTCTCTGCCTCACTCGTCCCCATCTCACTCTATGCCTCACTCTCTTGATTTCTTTGAATGGTGAAGTCTGGTGAGCATATATGAGAACCGTGAAGTTTGGTTTGATCGGTTTGGGTTTCTGGGTTTCTGTTGGGTCTTGATCGGTCTGGGTTTTTGCAGCATCGTCTCATCTTCTCCAAGTTCTCTGTTTGGGTCCCAAGAAACGAAGGAAAACGAAGAAGTGAATATTTTTCCTGTTCTTTTTTTCCGAGTTTTCATCTCGCCGAAAGAGGGCTGGTTCAGCTTTGCCCAGGCGCTGCCCACTGCACGACGACGGTGGCTCAACCACCGTTCTTCAGTCTCTCTCTCGGCTTGAACAGAACGCTCATCATTCTCTCTCAATCTCGAACTTTCTCTCTTTTTGGTCTCCTCTCTATCTTGTGTAGAACATGGATGAAAGTTGAGAGGTTGAAGAAGATGGAGTTTTTGCAGTGAGAGGTTATGTTCAGAGAGGGATGGCGTGTTAACAAGAAAGAGAAAGAGGATGCGTTGAGAGTTGTGCTGACAGGAGAGGAAAGATTTTTTTTTTTTTTTTTTTCAATTTAATAAGCCTTTGGATCGCTACAGTTGAACCCAAAACATTGGGTTCAACTATAGTAGCTGATGGTTTAGGGAACCATATAGGGAATTTGCTGTGGGACTTTTTTTGCGATTTTTTAGACATATTCCTTAAATTTGGGGAACAGACTTCCTTAAGGCAGTCTGCTAAGAATGCTCTTAGGGCACGTCCTTATATTGACGTTTTAGCCGGCCCTATAGCTTTCTAATTTTTTTGAATTTTATAACAAGATGGTGATGATCTAGTAATATCCTCCATATATAAAAAAGCTATTCTAATTTTTTTTTTTTTTTAATTATATATATATGTGTGTGTGTGCACGTGAACGTTAAACAAGCAAGCCGAGTTTTATAAGGGTATGTATCGATCATTTAATAATTAATTGAGTTAATTAGTTTCCTGTCCACGAGTGAATCATTTATATAAGTTAGTCGAGTATGAGCAAGCCGAGCGGGTAATTGATTAATTAATTAATTGATTAGGGTTTCGGGTTTAATTAATTAATTACATGTAAGTAATTAATGAATTAATTAATTAGGATTTAGGGTTTAATTAATTAATTAATTACGATATTACATGTAAGTAATTTAATTAGGGTTCGTGACACGTCACCCTTTTGGTAACGTGTCACTTCGGCACGTTACTAGAAGGGTAACGTGTCAATACGACACATCAGCCTTTTAATAACATGCCAAAGTGACACGTTACCAGAGGGTGACATGTCAAATTGACACATCACTCTTTTAGTAACGTGTTAATGTGACACGTCAACCTCTGGTAACGTGTCACTTTGGCACGTTACTAAAAGGTTGACATGTCGCTTTGACACGTTACCAAATGATAACGTGTCAAAGTGACACGTCACCAATGGATAATGTCTTAAAAATGACACGTCACAAATTAGTTTGATTTTAATTTTTTTTTTTTTTTTTCGAATTAGTAACCTTCTATTTTTTGCCATGTCACCATTTGGTGATGTGGCAAATGTGCCACATCACCAAATGGTGACATGTCAATAACTGCCACGTCACCAAATGGTGACATGGCAAAAAAAATCGTGTACTGTAGACACGTCACTAATCTATTGATTTTTTGTAGTGAAATCAAACGATTTAAATGATATTTATTAATCCTAATTTAAGGAATGTGTTTGTATTTGAAATTAATCAAATATTAATAAAAGATATAGCCTATATGACTTTTTTTTTTTTTTTTGAATAAATTCCGATCTCATTCAATTAATCTGAAATAATACAAAAACATCTATAGTCAAAGCTCTAAATATCAAGAGCACGAGGCTTTAAAACTCCAAAAGACGGTTGCTCTAAAAGAACAATATGTCGCACAATATCAGGGACTTCTTCAATCCAGATTCTAGAAACCCCTGTAATCCCTGTTGCCCTCGTCAATCCATGAGCTGCTTCATTAGCTTCTCTTTTTACATACTCCACCCTCCAGCTCCTAAATCCCATCACAATAACATGGATATCTTCAATAACTTGACCGAATCTGCACTAAGAGGTTCTTCCATTGATAGTTTGGACCTCTGTTTTTGAGTCCCCTTCCAAAATAATATTTTGGAAACCCAAGTCTCTACCAAATTCCAAAGCACAACGGACTCCCAATGCCTCCACAACTGTAGGGTCTGGACTGCCTTCCAAGCAAAGACAAGAAGCTGCACATACTTGTCCCATGTAATCCCTTATTAGATACCCACTCCCACCCTTCTATTTTCCTATTTCACTGCCACGTCCCAATTACACTTGTACGTGTCCATGACAGGGGCTTTCCACCGCACATTAGGCACAGACCTGATAACTGGAATCACGCCCGCATCTTCTTGATTCACCGAGGTCTGCTCCCAAAGCTTCCACATCTGCACTGCTCCCTTAGCCACCACACTTGGATGTTGACATTGTTCACCATGGACAACCGCGTTTCTTCTCTTCCAAATCTCATGGGTGGCGATGGCAAAAATTCCCAGGACCTCCGCATTACACCTACGAAGAAAAAATTCAAAAATACCTAGAAAATCCACCTCCATGCAGACACTTTTTTGTAGGGATCGTTCACTAGCACTCTAGATGTCTTGTGCCGCCGGGCAGTGCCATAACGCATGTGCCGTAGTTTCATTGTCTCTGTTGCAGAAAATGCAATTAGCTTCCTTCAAGACCCCCTTATTTTTAAGATTGTCTTTTGTCCAGAGAATATTATTACACGCCTTCCAAATGAAAACCTTTGTAGCATTGGGCACCCTTAACTCCCATATTTGTTTCCAAACTCCTTTGAAACCCGACCTTGTAGAGCATTAACCCCTGTTTCCGGCAATGCGATCCAACTCCAGGTAATAAGCAGTCATTACCGAGAATTCGCCTGGGCTTGTGAAGTTCCAAATCAGTCTGTCTTTTTTATTATATTTGCTTAGTGGGAGTCCACCAATCAGGTTGGCTTCTTCTTCCTAAAAAATCTCTCTAATAAGAGGCATGTTCCACCTTGAGGAGCTTGTCTCAATCAACTCACAAACCTTTGCTCTTAGAGATATGTTCCGACAAGGTGACTGGACAATGTACGAAGAAGGATTCGGGATCCATTTATCCCCCCATATTGATATATTTTTACCATCTCCTACTCTCCAAATTAGACCTGCAAACAGTAACTCCCTAGCTGCCAGAATACTTCTCAAAGCCAAAGATGATTTACTCCCCACTTTTGCCTCACGTAAAGTGCCCGATGGAAAATATTTGGCCTTAATGATTTTTGAAGCCAAACTGTCTGGCTGTTGTAATAACCGCCAACCTTGTTTAGCTAGTAGGGCTTTGTTGAAAACATGGAGATCACGAAAGCCCAAGCCCCCCTGAGTTTTGGCACGACCCATTTTTTCCTAACTCATCCAGTGAATTTTCTTCTCATTCTCTTTATGCCCCCACCAGAATTTTTGCATAATGCCATTTATCTCATTACAGAGTGTTTTTTGGAGTAAAAAAATACTCATGCTATACATGGGAATAGCTTGGATCACAGGTTTTAAAAGTATCTCATTTCCGGCTTGTGAGAGAAATTTCACCTTCCAATCCGACACCTTTGCCCTTACTCTTTCTGTTAGATTCTGAAATTCTCTAATTCGAGATTTTCCCACTAGAGCTGGCAGCCCCAAATATTTATCATACCTTTGTGTTGCAGGAACTCCTGACAATCTAAGAATGAGTTCTTTCACCTCTCGCCTGGTATTACGACTGAAAAAAAAAAATGGATGTTTTATCCCTATTCAGTTGTTGGCCCGATACTTGTTCATTCCCCTCCAATATCACTGACAATCGCTGCCAATCATGTGCCGTGACCTTACAAAAAAGGAGACTGTTCTCTGCAAAAAATAAATGGTTTAACCGTGGACCCCTTGGTGAAGTTGGGACTCCTCGAAGGCTTCCAAATTGTTCGGCGTTTAGACGTTGGGAACTCAATGCCTCAACACACAAAATGAACAAATACGGGGAGACTGGGTCCCCTTGACGGATCCCCCTTGTAGGTTGAATGCTTCCTTCCGGATTTCTATTGATGAGAATAGAATAACGCACAGAGGAAATGCACTTCATTATTAATCAAATCCACCTATCTCCAAAACCCATTTTTTTCATAACCGCCTCCAGGAACTTCCACTCCAACCGATCATAAGCCTTACTCATGTCTAATTTAAGGGCCATATATCCCACATTTCCTCACATCCATGAATGCATGGAGTGCATGGTTTCGTAGGCAGCCAGCACGTTATCTGAAATGAGTCTTCCCAGAATAAATGCACTTTGGTTGGGGGATATAATTTCAGGCAAGAGTACCTTCAATCTGTTAGCCAGAGTCTTTGAAACAATTTTAGATAATACATTGCAAAGACTAATAGGCTTATATGACTTTAACAAGTAGATTTAAGTCATATGCGGCAGAATCACCTTAATTTCTACGTGACTTTGTCTTTTTTACTTTTCTTTGTTTCTCTAAATTATTATGAGTTTCTATAGAAGTTAATTAATTAGCAATGTAAAATTAAGACCACGGTTAATTATTATTATATACCAATGACTTGTTTGTCATATGAGAGCGGGGCTGTGATACAGATTACACGGCGTGCTGAAGAAATTTTTTTTTTTTTTTAATATTTTAATGAAAAAAAAAACACGTACGCCGCGTGCTGTTTTCATTCACCCATGTGAGCGACGAGAGACTAAGTAATGGGCCACGGATAATGTTATCTTTTTGACCTTTAGCAGCGACGCATGTGCATGGTAACCTTAAAACGACGAGAAAAGTGAAAAGGATGTGCAATTTAAAAGCTTCCATGTAAAAAATATGGGAAAAGGATGTCTAATTTTCCAGGTCAAAAAAAGAGTATTATCCATTAGAATTAAAGCTCTGGTGGACTCTTACAAAAAAAAAAAAAAAAAAAAAAAAAAAAAAAAGCTCTGGTGGACGTCACACGAGCTTTTTCCATGTCCTTAAAGAAAGCGATATGTTATAGTGTAATATAATATTTATATTTGGCCTATATTTAAATTAAAATTAAAATTTTAAATTTCAATCTTTTTATGTGATTGTTCATATGCCATATTACTAAAAAAGGGTTAAATATGAGCATTATATTATACTGAAATATTTCTCTATAATAAACCTTACGTACGTTCGACAAGGTGTCATTATTTAGAGCATGTTTGGGATTACGTTTGAGTGGCCTAAAAGTGGATTTAACACTCAAAAAGTCATTTTGAATAAAAGTAGTTGTTTGGTAAAAAATTAAAAATCACTTTTAATAGTCCAAAAAGCCTAAAAATGTTCAAAAATCACTTTTGGCAAAAGCTTACAATGGAAACTTTTACTCAAAAACTCTTTTTGACTTTAAAAACTCTATTTTTCAAACGCAATTACAATCTAATGGTATTTCAACACCCACAATCTAATGGAATTCCAGACGTATTAATAATAATATTGACGGTAGAAAATTCTTCCCATATTATTTGTTAGAACAGTTACAAACGGATAAGATTTACATCATCGTATCACATCGACATGTACAATACATGATGTATTGTTCTCTGTTTTATCTTCCATCTGTGTTTGAATTGATAGTTTCGTTTCTTCATCAACCTTCTCCTAGGAGAATTGTCTTCGGGTATTCTAGTGCTTGCTGTCCGATCAATATTTTGGATTTTTTCTTTTTTGATTGATTTAAATGAGGAAATTCATTCTTTCATGTCAATTTAAGTTTTTTTTTTTTTTTTTTTTTTTGATAAATGAAGATTTAAGTGTCAAAGCTAAAGGTTCTGTGATGGCACTTTATTTCTAACCATTCAACTCCTGTCTCAACTAAATATTCCATAAATGTATTGGGTCTCAAAGTAAAATGTTTTGAATTTGTATTTTGACTTCACAGTTTACCTTTTATTTCAATTAAATATTTCACATATTGGACCTCACTTATTAATGGCTTAGAATTACTTAGTAAATCATTTATAAGCTTAAACTTTTAGAATAAGTAATGATTTAATACATATATATTTAGCTAATGAGGGACGAAACGAATCCGATCAAAGTTTTAAAAAAATAATAATAAAATAAAAAAAATAAATAATTGATAAAGGAGAGGAGTATATGAGCTCATTCAGCATAATTCTAAGTACCCCACATGAGAAATAGAGTTTGGCCCAATGGGTGTTTTGGTCTCTCTAGTTGGTGTAATGTTTTACACATTATATTTTTCAACATCCTAGTACAATTTCTTGGCAAGTCCATCACAAAATTTTCCACACTAAATTCCTATAAATACCTATCCAACATGCCTCATTTTCCTATCAAACAACCGAGTTGTTGTTTTTGCATTGTAGCTTACATACAAAGATGGGTTTGAGCATGCAACACACCACTAGCTCTTCTTTGTCTCTTTGGCTTAACCCTACTCCATCTCTCCTTTGCCCAAGACACCCAACAAGACTACCTCAAAGCCCACAATGACGCCCGTGCAGCTGTGGGAGTTGGTCCTCTTACATGGGATGACAAAGTGGCTGCATATGCAGGAGACTATGCCAATAAACGTCTTGGCGACTGCAAGCTTGTGCACTCCGACGGGTCCTATGGTGAAAACATTGCATGGGGCAGTGCTGGCCTTTCCGGCATGGCGGCAGTGAAGATGTGGGTGGACGAGAAGAAGAGCTATAACTACAACTCTAACTCCAGCGCTGCAGGCGCCGTGTGCGGGCACTACACTCAGGTGGTGTGGCGCAATTCTGTTCGTCTAGGATGTGCTAAGGTTCGGTGCAACAGCGGAGGCACATTCATTACCTGCAACTACGATCCCCGGGGCAATTATGCTGGGCAGAAGCCTTACTAGGACCTACGCGCTCAACCACTTAATAAGCATCTATTACATACGTAAGCGTGTGTTTACACGATAAATAAGTGATCCATCTTTAGTTGGATGTAATTAAATTCATCTTCTTTGTGAGATGTGATATGTAAGGGAACTTTAAACATCTTCAAATAAGAATGAATTTTGGTACTATCAATGGCCTTGATGAATGAATGAATCAATTGAAGTATGTGATTTTGAATGAAGTTTGATTACTACTAACTGATGCATATAAATTAATAAGTTGATTTACTTACGATTTTCAAATTTCATAATGTAATACCCTATAATTTGTGCAAATGAAATATCCAAACCTTTGAATTTTTCACTCTTTTCTTTTTTAGCCGTTTGAATTTTTAGTTAATCAATTCAACTCGCAACTATGACATAATCACGCCGGCTGGCGACTGCCCTTCACCGCAAGCAATTTAGACCGACCCATAATTCCGGTAGAATTTAGACCGACCCATAAGTGAAAAGGATGTGTAATTTAAAAGCCTCCATGTGAAAAATATGGGAAAAGGATGTCTAATTTTCCAGGTAAAAAAAGAGTATTATCCATTAGAATTAAAGCTATGGTGGACGTCACACGAGCTTTTTCCATGTCCTAAAAGAAACCTTACGTACGTTCGACAAGGTGTCATTATTTAGTCTATCGTGGCTATCGTATGACAAACAAGTCATTTCACTACAAAAAAACAAAAAAAAAAAAAAAAAAAAAAAAAAGTCATTTCACTACAAAAAAATAAAAGGAGATTTCTTGACGTGTCTATAATAACCCAATTTTTACCATGTTAATAAATTTTTTATTGACATATTAAATGTGCCATGTCACTAATTTGTGACATGGCAAACTCCACACCTCAATAAATACCAATGTGTAAAAGATTGTCACGTTGCTAAATTTAAGTTAAATGTAAAATTAAAAAATATATTTAAATTGAGATATGCTATAATGCAATAAAAAGATTATTTTTTGCCCATAAAAGCCTTAGGTGGCAAGAGGCCATAAGTCCATCAGTGGGTGGAGTCACAACAGTTATAGATGAGGCCTATAGCCTATTGCCACATAGGACTTTTATAGGCCAAAAATGATCTTTTTACTGCACTATATCATTTCTCATTTAAATTAAAGATATGCTATAGTGCAATAAAAATACAATTTTTAGCCCATAAAAGTTCTAAGTGGCAACAGGCCACAAGCCCTATCAGTGGATGGGGCTACAACAACTATGGATGGAGCCTATGGCCTCTTGCCATCTAAGACTTTTATGGCTAAAAATAGTTTTTTTATTGCATTATAGCATTTCTCTTTAAATTATATCCATTAGTTAGTGACATGGCGAATTATGTCACGTCACTATTGGATATCATTTTGACATGGCAATAATTTGTTGACGTGTTAAAATGAGACATTAATAATTTTTGGTGTGTGAAAATGACATGTCAAAAATTTTTGACGTGCTATTTCCACAAGTCACATTTTTTGGACGTGTTAAAATGACACATCAACCCGTTATTGACGTGCCATTATTTCACACGGCAATAACGGAATTTCAATTATAATTAATTAATTAATCATATTAATTATAATATATGTGTTTTAAAAAAAAAATAGGTAACAAAATTTAATTGGTATACAATATATATACATATAATTATACCTGATTCAAAATTTAATTATGATTTTCTGACAAAATATATATATATATATATATATATATATATATATATATATACAAACTAACATTAATAATATTAATTATAATCTCAATATTTAATAACCATAATAATATCTAAATTACAAGACCACTTAGATTAGGAAATGAGCTTAGAGTACTAACCTCAAAAAGTGCGACCTGCATTGAGTTATTTTGCACCTCGTTGATTAACATGATATTCTCATAAGTGACACACAATCCAGGATCAAACTCCAATAAACTTTGTGCATTTTTTCTTTTAAAATAGTCAAGTATTGTATTTGACTTTCTCATCATCTACAAATAAATTTACATGATCATTTTGAGTCTTTAGAAAATAAAGAAAAAATATGTGTAGGTTACCAATGAACAAACTCACATGAATAACATAATCATTACATAGACTCTAAGTTAAACATTACACTTTAACCCTATAATTATTATTCTCTTCCTATTCCATTAATCTAGCAACTTACCCCAAATTTATAATACTCATATTCACATACAATAATCAATATGATTATAATATGACATATTAGAACCTAAATCCTATGGGCATCAATTTCCATTGAACTCATGAAAGTCTAGGGTTAATTAACGCTTTAAATGTAATTAACACATCCAATTAGCAATCCTAGTGTTCACATACCAAAAGCTCTAATTTAATTCATACTATAAAAATTAGGGTTTATGTCCATACTATAAACAATAGTGAAATTAAAGCTTTAAACCCATTAATCAAACAACCCGAATCTTAAATCATGCATAGAAATCCACTACACACAAAAGCCCCTAGTTAATTTTAGGAATTTAGCTTCTTACTAAAATTCCCCCAAATTCAGGCCTAATCAAAAATTCTCTAAATCATTATGATTTCAAACTTGAAATTCAATGGGTGGAACAAAAACTCAAAGAGAAACTAGAGATTTCTCAATGGCATTAGTTATAAAAACCCATCAAAATAAAACATTAAAACCCGTAAAAAATTCTCATACGGCCATACCAAATCAAGAACCATAAATCCTCATAGAGAAAAGATCCAAGATTTACATACATACATAAAGAAAATAACAACAACAACAAAAAACACAGAAATTTCCAAGTAGCAATAGGAATTTCCAAGTTTTCAAGCCGACAGCCAATCTATGAAGGAAAAAAAAAAAAAAATCAACTTTTCAGATTCTTAACCAAATTTTCAAGCCAAACGATAGAAAAATTAACCAAAAGAAAACCCCAGGATTAACCTAAGAAGTAAGAAGAAAACCCCAGGATCAACTGGTGGAGGAGAATTGGGGGGATCGGGACCTATCAATTTATTTTGAGGGGGGGACTTTTTTTTTTCACTCCTTAAAATATCTTTTTTGATGAAGAGGGGGGGGGGGGGGGGGGGGGGGTGGGGGGGGACGACCATGTCCCCAGCCGGTCCCCCCTCCCTTTGTCTCTGTGTGTATGCAACATTATTGCAAACGTGTATTAATTATAAAGACTTTTTGGAATCTAGCTATAGCAATTTAAATAATCGGTAATATCTTTTTTGAGGAAGTGGGAGGACCATGGCCCCAGCCGGTCCCCCCCTCCCTCCATCTCTATTAAAGATATAAATCATTTAGGATAAATGTTAATTTGTATTCTCTAAATCAAGCAATTTAGATTATATTTGTTAACCCTAGTTTAAGGTATATATTTGTATTTGAAATTATTAAAATCATATGTAATCAAATATCAATAAAAGATGTAGTCTATAAGGCTTTAACGTGTTGTTATATGTCATAGGTTGAATCACCTTAATCTTTGTATCTTTCTCTCTTTCCTTTATTTCTCTAAATTATTATGAGTTTCTATAGAACTTAATTAATTAGCAATGTAAAATTAAGACCACACTTAATTATTAAGCAAGGAAGAGCATATATACCAATCGAGTAATGATATAAGAAAGATTAGAGTCCTCATAAATGTGACGTGTCTTTTAAAATTATCATTGAATTTGAGATGATCATTATTAAATTTTGATCTATTGGTGATTTTAAATGTCACAACACATTTAGGAGATCCAAAAACTCAATGAGAATTCTAATCCTCCTTATATAATTACTCTACCAATCACTTGTTTGTCATATATATGATAGCGACAAGAGACTAAATAATGGCACTTTGGGGAAAAGGCTTCTTTTAGGAGATGGAAAAGGCTCGTGTGACGTCCACCGGAGCTTTAATTCTATCGGGGGGGCACAGATAATATTCTTTTTTTGAAATGGAAAATTGGGGAAAAGGGAATTGAGGGTGAAACACAAGGAAAGGAAATTGGAAAGAAATGTGAGGCCGAATGAGGAAAAAGAAAGAATTTTGACTTGTTTTAACCTTTTGTTTTTTGGAAAAACTTTAGAAAATCCCTTCAACTTTCCCTCGTTTTGACATTACCTTCTAAAGTTTGAAAACTCTCAATTAAAAGTATCGAATTTTTAATTATTTCATTTTGTTTGAATTTTCCGTTAATTTTCGTTAAAATATTCAAATGGACACAAATTTCCACCGAGTGTCATATAACATAGTATTTGAGTTTTTAAAAAAATAAGGGAAAAGTCCACATAACCCCCTCAAACTACCACTTAATTGACAATGTCCCCCCCAAACTTTCAATTGTGACAATGTCCCCCCCAAACTACCAAAAATTGTCAATGTTCCCCCCAATGACGAAATTACCCTTAGTAAAATTAAAAAAAGAAAAAAAAACTAAAACTTCTAGAAAAAACCTAAAACTAACAAAAAAGAAAAGAAAAAAAAATCCAAACGATGGCCAATTTTTTTTTAAAAAAAATCAATTTTATAAGAAAAAAATTAAAAAAAATTCGATTTTTTTTTTTATAAAAATAGAAAATTTTCGTTTTTTTTTTTTGAAAAAAATTTTGTTTTATAATTTTATTTAAATAAAAATTTTCTTTTAAAAACATAAAATTTTCGTTTAATAAAATGAAATTTTTTGTTTTTTTAAAACTAAATAAAAAAATAGTTTTTTTTTTTTAAATAAAAATTTCCGTTTTAAAAAAATAAATAAAAAAATTTTGATTAAAATTTTTTTTTTTTTTTTATAAATATTATCTTTAAATTAAAATTTTTCGTTTATTAAAAAAATCATTTTTTTTGACTTTATAGGGGTATTTTTGTCTTATTGAAAAATCTATAGGGGCATTTTTGTCCTATTGCTAGTCTTGGGAGGGACATTGACAATGTTTTGGTAGTTTGGGGGGGACATTGTCACAATTGAAAGTTTGGGGGAGACATTGTCAATTGAGTGGTAGTTTGAGGGGGGTATGTGGATTTTACCCAAAAAATAATGTTTGACTTCTTAGACTACTAGAATGGCAATAAATAATTGTTAAAATTATTAAAGAAAACATGTTAAATATGACACTTGGCATTTATTAAATTAAGTTGAAAAAAATTTCCTCCAAACTGATTTAGAGAAAATTTCTATCCTACTCAAAGTACCCTTTTTTTTTTTTAATGCAGCTAATTATTTCAATTCGTGGGGTAGCCTTTGTTAAGGCCTCAATTTACGTGGAGGCTTTAAATTTTTCCCATTTTCACATGGAGGGCAACGACTTGACCCGTTTTGGTCTTGGATGACGACCCATCAGACCAGAATCTGTTTCTTAATTTTCCATGCACTGCAGTTGAAATTGAGATTTTCGGCTGCCTCAAGCGTGAGACATCTGACCTCTTTCTTTCTTCTTCTTCTTCTTCTTATTATTTATTTTTTTAAATTGAAGAAGAGAGATATTAAAGGAAAATTTAAATTTGAGGTATTAGCACTAAATTTGAAGTATTAGCACTAAATTTAGAATGATAAAATCCATTTTAAGTGATATCATCCCTAAAGGGTTAACCTTCCATCCCTAGGTTTTAGTTTTAAACCTAAAAATAAATTTTGAGGCATTAGAAACTAAATATTAACTCAAAAAAATTTAACAAAAAAAAAAAAAAACAAAACAAAACAAAATCTAGCAAGACTAGGAAGAGAGATTTTTCTACAATTTTTTTTTTTTAATTTTTAATAAAGAAGAATCTCCGGCACCCTTTCTTATTCCAAAGGCTATGGCATTTTATGTGGTTACTGCCATCAAGAGTTTTTAAAAAAAGATTGGTCCAATTAGAGGAAGTCAACTTTAACGATATTTGCCATGGTTTTATTCTAACACGGCACAATCTAATGGAAGTTAACTTTCTAACACGGCACTTTGAAAGCTAGCAATTTGGGACCTAGCTCAGCAAGACTCAGAAAATACGTTTATATGTGGTAACTTGCTTGCAGGCCAGGTAACTGAATGCACGATTCAAAGTCCCTTCAATTTAGCACTAGATTAATGCACCATCAAAGTGATTTATATCATCATGATAACATTTTTAATTAAATGTACCATAGTTAGTGTTAATTAAAAGTCAAGGTCAAGTTTCAACACCCACAATCTAATGGAATTCCTGACGTATTAATTTGGCTTACGAATAATATATATTGACGGTAGAAAATTCTTCCCATATAATTTGTTAAAACAGTTACAAATGGATAAGATTTACATCATCGAATCACATCCACATGCGTAAATTGTACAATGAATGTTTTATCTTCTTTCTGTGTTTGAATCGGTCCGTTTTTTTTTTTTTTTTTTAATCGAGGAACCTTTTTAAGGTAGGGCTCTTCGAACCCACCCTTGCAGAATAAACCCTCCGGTCCCGTGCACCACACCCTCGAACATTTTCCTACACAGAACTAGGTAAGTCACTAGCTATTCACCAAAGGGGTGTGGCCCCAAGGGGGAGGTAGCACCTGGTGAATTTCGAACCTAAGACCACTAAGGAGCATCTTAGAGCCCTAGGCTCTACTCCTTTAGACCACCAAGCCAACCCCTTGGGGTTAAGAATTTGAATCGGTAGTTTTGTTTCTAGATCTTCATCAACCTTCTCCTAGGAGAATTGGCTTTGGGTATTCTAGTACTATTCTTGCTGTTTGATCAATATTTTGGATTTTTTCTTTTTTGATTAATTTAAATGAGGAAATTCATTCTTTCGTGTCAATTTAAGTTTTTGGAATAAATGTTGATTTAAATATCAAAGCCAAATGTCTTGTGATGGAAATTTCTCTCTAACCATTCAACTTCTATCTCAATTGAATATTTCCCGTATTGAGTTTTACTTCTTAAAAAAAAACATGAACACATGCATCCCTTCCTATCAATCAAAGGTTCAAACATTGTCTATGTCATTTATCTCTCATTCAATTAAATATTTCATGTGTTAATCGGCCTCACTTATGAGGGGAAGTTTACCCACACATGAAGAGGTTTGCAACAATATTAATTAAATGATTAAATTTACAATTTTCTATTAACTTATCATTTTAAAATAAATAGTGATTTAACATAATTAAATATTATATGTGTTGGACCTCACTTAAAAAGGAGTTTGCCCACACATGAAGTGAAGTGTTATGATATTAATTGAATAATTAAATTTACTATTTTTTATTAACTTAAGCTCTTAGATAAGTGTTGATTTAACATGGTATCAAAGTAAATAGTCTTGAATTTGTTTCTTGACTCTACAATTTACCTCATATTTCAATTAAATGTTTCACATGTTGGACCTGACTTATTAGGGAAGTCTGCACTCACACTTAAGGGCTTAGAATTACTTAGTAAATCACCTATAAGCTTGAACTTTTAGAATAAGTAATGATTTAATACATATATATTTAGCTAATGAGTGAATAAACGAATCCGATCAAAGTTAAAAAATAATAATAATAATAATAAATAAATAAATAAATTGGAACAGTTTTTTGGTTTTTTTAAACTAAATAAATTGATAAAGGAGAGGAGTATATGAGCTCATCAAGCATAATTCTAACCCCACATCACATGGGAAATAGAGTTTGGTTCAATGGGTGTTTTGGTCTCTCTAACTACTTTTTTTTTTTTTTTAATTGGTGTAACGTTTTACACATTATACTTTTCAAAATCCTAGTAGAATTTGTTGCCCCATCACAAAATTTTCCACACTAAATTCCTATAAATACGTATCCTAGATGCCTCATTTTCCTATCAATCCAATTGTTGTTTTTGCATTGTAGCCTACATACAAAGATGGGTTTGAGCAACACACCACTAGCTCTTCTTTGTCTCTTTGGCTTAACCCTACTCCATCTCTCCTTTGCCCAAAACACCCAACAAGACTACCTCAAAGCCCACAATGACGCCCGTGCAGCTGTGGGGGTTGGTCCTCTGAAATGGGATGACAAGGTGGCTGGATATGCACGAGACTATGCCAATAAACGTATTGGTGACTGCAAGCTTGTGCACTCCGGCGGGCCCTATGGTGAAAACATAGCATGGGGCAGTGCCGACCTTTCCGGCACGGCGGCAGTGAAGCTGTGGGTGGACGAGAAGAAGAGCTATAACTACAACTCTAACTCCTGTGCTGCGGGTGCCGTGTGCGGGCACTACACTCAGGTGGTGTGGCGCAACTCTGTTCGTCTAGGATGCGCTAAGGTTCGGTGCAACAGTGGCGGCACATTCATTATCTGCAACTATGATCCCCCGGGCAACTATGTTGGGCAGAAGCCTTATTAGGACCTACCCGCTCAACCACTTAATAAGCACCTATTACGTACGTATTTAAGCGCATGTTTAATTACGATAAATAAGCAGTCCATCTTTAGTTGGATGTAATAAAATTCTTCTTCTTTGTGAGATGTGATGTGTAAGGGAACAATAAACATCTTCGAAAAAGAATGCATTTTGGTACTTATATGGCCTTGATGAATGAATGAATCAATTGAAGTATGTGATTTTGAATGAATTTTGATTAGTACTAACTGGTGCATTTAAATAAGTTGATTTATTTACGATTTTCAAATTTCATAATTTTTTTTTTTTGGTAATAATTTGATACCCTATATAGGGCATTTTCTAAGTGTTTGCTTCATGATCGATCAACGGTAATATATTAAAAAGCATGGATTAATTTGATGGTAATTTCTGTATAATTTTCTTCAAGTGAATGTATGATATGGGAAGAAAAATAATGGATTTTCCATTTTTGATGGTGACAAATATCCAAATCTTTGAATTTTTCACTCTTTTCTTTCTAAGCCGTTTGAATTTTTAGTTAATCAATTCAACTCGCAACTATGACATAATTGTCACGCCGGCTGCCCTTCACCGCAATCAATTTAGACTGACCCATAATTCCGGTAGAATTTTGAGTACTCTCTCCAATCCCCATGGTTAATTTACTTTGAAATTTCTTGCTTAATTATAATTATATTTATGTATAGTAAAAATTTGAAAAATGACGCCATGGTTTCCAACTTTGAGAAATCATATTTCACACGCAACTAGCTAGAATTAGTCTAGAATTAAGTGTTAGCTAGGGAGCAAATTGGTACTCTTTCAAAAAATAAATAAATAAATAAATTCCGTTGGAGTGTACCCCACTCCTCTTGTGCAATTAATCATATTTTTTCAAAGTTTTTCTTCAAATTAGATTAATGGCATTTATGTTGAATTTATTCGTTTTGGATGGACTAGTACATAGTCGATTGTTTCGTGTATTTTTTGTTAGGCCGATATTGAGATGAGCCAATTTTTTGTTGACACGTGAGGAAACTAGAACTCTTACCCTATATATAAGTAGATTTCGCCTATTAGACTCTCCATTATGTCAATTTGTGAAAAATAAAGGTTGAGGTATACAGTGTCTCTACACATAACAATAATTTTCTTCTTCTCTTAATTAAGGCATGTACCAAGAAGCTTGTCGTCGAACAATTGAGGTATGTCATTCTCATACTTGATATATGCATGCTCCAGAGAAAGGGTATAACTATTTTCATGTTATTCTAAAAAACCAATCTAATTTATTAAATCAACAGTTGTCGATCTCCTTAAAATACATAATTTTTGTATACATTTTTAATTATCATATATGAAGTTTTAATAGAGCATACGAAGACAAATTTCAATTAAATAAAATAAGTTTGAGAAAAAAAAAAAAAAATTGAAGAATAGTGTAATGGCATCCTTTAGTTGAAGGGCTTAGGGCTATTGAATGTTCCGAAATTCGAGAATGGTATCATGAGCATTTCTTTTTGGGCCACCCTAATAAGCATTAATATAATAAAAGGTGTTTACATCAAACTTAAAGTAGTTTAACATCCATAATCCCCTACTGCACAAACCAACATAATGGATGCTAAGTAGTTTAACGTGCTTTTTAAAAACGTAATTAAAAGTTTTATAAAATTAGAATTTTGTCTTTAAAATTACAATTTAGCCATTAAAAAGTATTGTTTGTTTGCAGAGAAAAATTGACAAGTTGGAGGCCACTTGTTTATCAAAACAGGTCAACTATAGTAATTCCCCCTCCCATGAACTTTATTAAAGAAAGGGAAAAGAAAAAGAAAAGAAAAGAAAGAAAAAAAAGTGACAATAATGATGACTCACTCGTTCCTTCCTTTATCTACCCGATAATGGCGGCCAATCTAAAGGCATTTAGTGGGAATATTCCTTTTGGTCTTAGGCGATGGCATAGAATTAGGGTCATCTTTGGCTGCCTGAAAATCTGTTTAACCAGTTTACGGTTTCTGACTCCCTAAGAGCATTTCCAATGGAAGAGCCAAATGTTACTTTTATCTAGAATAGCTCTTCAAATGTTCAAAAAACCTCCCACATTGGATGAGCAAAAAATGTATGTAAAATAGATATTTAATTAGAAGAGCTAAAAAAAAAGTTAAATGTAGCAGCACTTTTTAAGGGAGCCATTTTATTTTTTAGTGTTTCTCTCTCCTGCTTTATCTTTTTCTCAAATCTTTTCCCACCTATTTTTTAGAAATATAACTAATCGGATGTGTAGACACTTAAAAATGGCTTAGCTAAACTAGATAAAAGTGAGTTTTGAAGAGTCATTTTACATAAAAATATGGCTCTTCCATTGGGAATGCTCTAACACCAATCCAATAAAAAATAAAATAAAAGTTTTACTTCAAATTATGTTAGAGGTATTTTTTTTTTTTCTTTAAACTTGGGGTCCGTTTGTTTTTATGTGAAGCATTTTTTAGCGCTTGACTCCTGCAAAAATCGAGCGATGGAAGAATGCTGACAGTGGTCTAGCAAACTCCTGCGATTTGAGCTAAGAAGCTCAAACTTAAAAAATTGTTCACGATTTAAAAAAATAAAAATGAACCACGTTACTTTCTCGGGCTGCATTCGCAGATGACTTCCATCTTCATCTACTTTAAAGAGTTTATAGTCTATTTAGATTGGGTTTATATGTCTAAGCTTTTTAGCTTTAAGTGTCTGTCCTGTAACTTTTTAATGCTTTAATGGATTTCGGTTTGTTACAAAAAAAAAAAAAAAAAAAAAAAAAAAAAAAAAAATATTTTCGATTTGACTACAATATTTTGTCATACTAAACACTTAAAAATAGAAAGAAAAAAAACATTGTACGCTCAGGGAAACCTAAAGAGCCTTGGTACGGTGTTCTATTAATTAAATCTATGTGCATGTGTTCAAATGCATACAACCCTCAAATCCATTATTAAAGATTAAATAAATTTGAGTAGTGTCTAAGAGATAGAACACTGGCATGCATGAATAGTGTGCACGCCAGTGTTCATATATTATATAATATTATTAAAATATTATTTAAACAATAATAATAATAATATATGAACACTGGCGTGTACACTGTTCATGCACGCTAGTATTCTCCTAAACACTACTCAATAAATTTTAAAAGATCATGTGATTTTTTAAGATTACATAAAAAGAAAAAGGAAAACGGAAGTGTTTTTTTTTTTTTTTTTCTTAAGAAAGGAAAAAACTGTATATCATCACACCATATATATAATTTGTCTTTCATAAATTATTGATGCAAAACAAGCTCCAGTATCTTTCATTGGTAGAAAATGAAGAGGGGCAGAAGTCTATATGGATGTGCTACTAATATTCAATCTTATCTTATTTGTGTCCAAGTGGAGCGTTCCCGGCGGCTACATGCATGTTTTTTATATATCTTTTTCTTTTTAAATGAATTTCTTTTTAGGTACTCTTCCACTATATATCCTTATATATATAGTACCCCATATTCATGTCCTTTTGTTCATAAATGAAATTAACCAACATGATCATGATGTTTAAGATTTCACTAGCAATTGTTTGCTTAGCCATGGTTCATGTCTCCCTTGCCCAAAACTCACCACAAGACTACCTTAATGCTCACAACTCGGCTCGTGCGCAGGTCGGTGTCGGCCCCGTGAGATGGGATGCAAAGGTAGCTTCTTATGCCCAAAACTATGTCAACAAACTCAAAGGTAGCTGCAAGCTTGTTCATTCAGGTAATCACCATTTATCGTAAAAGTTTAAGCTGATAAAAGATGCTAGTAGACTACTATACGAGATTTGAACTTAAACTTATATAGGAAGTTATGAGTTTAATCATTTTTATATTCTAACATCAGGCGGGCCTTACGGGGAGAACCTTGCATGGGGGAGTGGCGACCTCTCCGGCACGGCTGCTGTGAACATGTGGGTAGCGGAGAAACCCAAGTATAACTACAACTCCAACTCATGTGTTGGCGGGGAGTGCCGCCACTATACTCAGGTGGTTTGGAGGAACTCGGTCCGTTTGGGGTGCGCCAAAGTGCGGTGCAACAGCGGTGGCACCATTATCAGCTGCAACTACGACCCTCCGGGCAATTATGTCAACCAGCGTCCCTATCTTAGAGTTCTTCGACAGCCTCTAGGCATCAATAACCTATAGAGTGCTGTAAAATGATGCAAAATAAGTTATGCATGTATTATTGATCATATATTAAGAAAAATATGAGAGGAATATGTAATTTTCGTTGCATGCCCAATGAATAAAATTATTATCACTTGCTCCGCTCAAAAAAAAAAATATTATAGCTTGCTATAACGTCATTATTCTCAAAAGAATTAATGGTAATTATTGGATTTATTTAGAAATAAGAAGGGATCCGTTTTCTGTTTTTTTTTTTTTTGAAGTGATATTCCAAATGCAACCTATAAGTATCATGACCAATCTCGTCTTCTTGATCAAATAGAGATCTAACAATTGATGCCTTTATATATATATATAAGGAATTAAGAGGATTTCAGAATATAATTAAAAAAAAAAGCAAAACTGAAAATGAGAGTAGGTCCATCTTATCTCCTTTCATTTTTTTTGTTTGTTTAATTGACTCGAGTCGTGCCCTTTAAGGAACTAGCAATAGCCGCCTGTGTTGTCGATGACCAAAAGAATATCCAATATTCGATCTTGTGCTTTTTTCTTAGGGATTAAAAAGGAAAAACTGTTTACCTGATACAGTGGTTTATAGGCTCTTTGTTTGTGTTATCCAGCCCGTTGTTTCAATTGGTTCATATCGTTTGGAGCTATGTCGACAAACACGACAGCTCCATCAAATTTTAAAAGCAACTAAATACTCATTAAAGTAAGCCAAAAACAAAAAACAAATAAGTTTCTAGGGTTAAAAAAGTGCACAGCCTCATAAACATCAAATATATATATTATGACACATATCACTTACAATAAAAATTAAAAGATAAAAAATAAATAAATAATAATAATAATAATAATAATCAAGGTTGATCAAAATTATAGTAGCATGGAGAGAGGCCAATGTCTTTTTGCCAATGTCTTGATACAGTAAATTTTTAGACAGTTGGACCTTCGACACACCACCTACAAAATAAGAAAAGATTATCAGGGTGATGCCAACCGGAGAGGAGCCGACAAGAAATTGGTTTGCTTCCTTAATATAGAATTCATAGAGCATGGCGTGGCCGTCTGACAATCCCACCTCAATCACTTTTCACATTCTCGGTAGAATATTAGACAATTTTGAGAATAGGATAGATATTAATGTGTTTACCTATTGTGATGCTTGAAGAAATCTGGTTTCAGTTTGTTCTAAGCAAATTGGAAGTGACACATATTCTCTATTATTCTAAAGGGGAAAATGATAAAATATGTGCTTTCTTCATATGGAAAAAGGAAGAGCATGTGATTTATTTTGAAGTGTTCAACACCTTCTGCTTGCATCAAGCTTAACCAAAAGTGTTCATGCCCAAGGGGGAAGTTTATGTAACTTTAAGTTGCTTAAAATGGAGAACTTTGCAACTTTTTAACATTCTAAGTACTTGGTAATAAAAAATAATTAAAAAATAAAAATAAAATTATATCACACTTTTCACTATAAGTAGCTACCATGATCATACGATTCTCATATTCATAAAGAAACTAACCATTATGGATTTATCTAAACATTCACTTGCTCTTATTTGCCTTGTGGGCTTAGCCATGGTTCACCCCTCTCATGCCCAAAACTCACCACAAGACTACCTCAATGCTCACAATGTGGCTCGAGGACAAGTAGGGGTCCCAAATATCACATGGGACAGCACGGTGGCAGCCTATGCTCAAAACTACTCAAACTCTAGGATTGGGGACTGCAATCTTGTGCATTCTGACGGGGATTATGGGGAGAACCTTGCAAAAGGCAGCGGCTCATTTACAGGGATGGCGGCGGTGAACTTGTGGGTGGCAGAGAAGCCTTGTTATGTCTACAACAACAATTCTTGTGCTGGGGGAGAGTGCTTGCATTATACTCAAGTCGTGTGGCGTAAATCAGTTCGTCTAGGGTGCGCAAGGGTTCAATGCACTAATGGTTGGTGGTTTGTCACTTGCAACTATGATCCCCCGGGCAATTATGTTGGACAACGTCCTTATTAGTGAAGCTTCAAATCGGATAGAGATTTACAACAATTTTGATGTTTGAATTGCAACAAATGTGAGAGAGCCTTTACGAAACTATCAACTCGAGCAAGTCTCAAACAACCCATCCCTCCTGTTTGGGCAGGTGGACTCTATAAAAGCTCTCTCATAGTTGCTACAACGATCTAAACAACAAATTGCTGGAGATCTTGAATCCTTTTGAAATCACTTCTAAGTTGTATCTTCTAATATAAAATAAAGACAAATAAAGAATATGTATGATCTCAATAAAAAATGGATTTTTTTTTTTTTTTTTTTTTTTTTTTGTCCCACAATCCCCTGATACATAGATATATCATGACACGTCATATTCATGTACTTACTTTTATTTATTGATCCAAAGTTTTTTAAATATAGTATGGCATATTTGGATCTTTTATAATATTGTTCGTTTACAAACGAACCTTTTAATATAATAGTTATGTAACAAATGAGTCTTTTTATTTGATAAATGGATCCTCTAGTTTGAGGTATTATTATTATTATTATTATTATTATTATTGTACTACCTTAGTTTACTTTCACTTTACTAATGATTAAATAGCATTCAATGTTGCCGCAAAATAAACCAATTTAAAAAGTGATAACATGCTCGATATGACGTAAATTCTAGTACCATAAGTGTTACTTTGTAGAAACGTCCACAAATCTAATCTATTATACTCTTTTTGTTTTGTTAATAGACATTCGTGTATATGTTACGACCAATAACCATCTATATTTACTTTATTATTAACTTTTTATTTTATTAAATATAAATGATGAGATATATTATACTTTTTTATGTCCTAAAAAATGTACGTCTGCGCTCTAATTTTTTCAATGGTCTAGATTTAACTTCATTCCTCTCTTCTTGTTATAAAAAACTTAAAATTAGATCTCCAACAATGAATCAGAGTAGCCAAATCTCTCAAAAAGTCAGAGTAGGCAATGAATCAGGTTGAAAGTAAATCACTATACTCTGTTTTTTGCATGAATTGTGGAACATAAAGATTAATAGCCCTCATTTATTGAGTTGTGGGTGTATATTGATTATATATATATATATATATATATATATTGATTTTAAGAACCTGATTGGAATTACGTTAAGAAATTTAAAAAGTGTTTTTAGTACTTGAAAAACTGTGCCAAGCAAAAATAGATCCATTTGGTGTAAAAAAAAAAAAATGAAAAATCACTTTTTTGACTTGTTTTTTGAGAATCTTAAAAATGAGGCTTTTAAAAAAGAGTTCTTACATACTTATTCTTTTGGCGAAAGTCCATATAACCCCCTCAAACTACCACTCAATTGACAATGTCCCCCCCAAACTTTCAATTATGACAATGTCTCCCTCAAACTACCAAAAATTATCAATGTTCCCTCCATTGACGAAATTACCCTTAGTAAATTTTTTTTAAGAAAAAAAAAAAAACTTAAACTTCTAGAAAAAACCTAAAACTAACAAACAAATATATATATATATATATATATATATATATATATATCCAAACGTTTGCCAATTTTTTTTTAAAATCAATTTTATAAGAAAAAAATTAAAAAAATTTCGATTTTTTTTTATATATAAAAATTGAAAATTTTGGTTTTTTTTTGTGTTTTTTTTTTTTGTTTTATAATTTTATTTAAATAAAAATTTTCGTTTAATAAAATGAAATTTTTTTAATAAAAATTTCCGTTTTAAAAAAAAAAATTAAAATTTTTTGTTTAAAAAAATTGTTTTTTTTTTTTAAATTAAAATTTTTCGTTTTTTTTAAAAAAAAAAATTTAATTTATAGGGGTATTTTTGTCTTAATGAGAAATTTATATGAGCATTTTTGTCTTATTGCTAGTCTTGGGGGAGGACATTGACAATGTTTTGGTAGTTTGGAGGGGACATTGTCACAATTGAAAGTTTAGGAGGACATTGTCAATTGGGTGGTAGTTTTAGGAGGACATTGTCAATTGGGTGATAGTTTGAGAGGAGTATGTGGACTTTACCCTATTCTTTTTTATAGACAAAAACTCTATTTCTCGACACAATCACAATTAAGCTCTTAAGCAAGATTGACGAGTGCACATGTATTAGATCATATGCGGAAAACTACACGCCTTTGGTAGAGGGGATCTCTGCCTTTTTGACCTTACATACTGTCCCTCACCATACATGTTAAAACAAGAACTTGCGGCTTCCGATCACCATCCTCGTTGGTAGAACTCCAACTAGAAGAAATCTCACAACATCAGTTCTGGATCCAGACTTCTTTCACTAGAAAGCTTTCATGAAAGTTCAACAATCTTAGGTTGCTTTTCTGACCGACTGGCATCTTCGCTCGAAGAATTATCTCGACCAAACTTTGACCTTTTGAGTTTCAAATGAGAGCATCTATCCTTAGAATCATTATCACCATTGTCATCTTCTTCGTCATCATCACTGTCATTACCACTGCTATCTTCTGAATCTGTTCCACTACTGCTCCCGGCCAATGGAATCTTAGACTTATAACCAGCAATTGCAGATTCCGCAGCAGCAACAGCCTCAGGGGTATGAAGATCAGCAACACCAAGCATCAAATCCTGTTAATAAGATGAACTTAAAAAATCGGTTATGAATTCAATGATTGCAAGAGTGGATTTTCTTTTGGGTGGGATTCCCCCAATTACCATTTCAATGATTTCAGATTCATTTCCAGTGAGCACTTCAATATCACAGTTCTCAAAATTGTCCTGCATTTTGGTGAAACGTTAAAAACAGGTAGGGATAACAAAAAGACACTGGAATCCAATAAAACAATACAGCTTGGGTAAAAGATCAAAGCACAACCTTTGCACCAAGCTGAAGCCTTACATTATCTTCTGATATCACTCCTAAGAAGTCTTTCACTTTTCCCAAAACTGCAGCAAAGGCGAAGAAATCAAGCACTGATTGTTAGGAAGCATCAATGTTTTATTTCCTTTCAATTTTATTTTAATAAAAAAATTCATCCAGTGAAGGGTGTTGGGAACTTTAAATCTTCTGAACATATCAAAATACATGTATCCAATGTAGAAAGTGGAAGTTTTGGCACCAAAGCTCATTAATCTTTTTGGTTATTTGAATAATGCCTGTCTGAACTCTCCAAAACGCCTCCTCCATTACCTATGCATATATCACTTATAACAAGAAAGACCACATGGTACCCTCCAAATCCAAGCAAATGGTCTTTGAGAAAAAAGAAAACATCACAGCGAGAAACCTTAGTTCTTCTCAATGGCCAAGACAAATCCACCTTATAAACAGTTTTCGTGAACTATAAATTTTGACATCATGACCTATAATTCCATGAAAGCTTTCCATGTAATTTTTTTTTTATATATATATATACAAGTAATGCAATCTCATTAAAATCGCAAAAAGCGCAACCTTAGTACAAAGAAAGCATACAAGAAAAACAAAAAACCCTAATTAGGAAACAAAGATGGAACAAAAGTTCAAAAGATCAGAAATACTAGAAAAAGAGATGTGTTTTTATTCATGTGTATAAAACGTTGAACATAATCCTTTTCAGCTCTACGACCAAAGTCTCTATTATCTTCAAAGCACCATGCATTCCGCTCTTTCCAAATACACCACATTAAACACAACATATCAATCATGCTTCAACAAGAATACACGATCTTATAATGACCTCACCGAACCCACCTTTGCATTAGAAATCAAAGTAAGTAATAAACTACACAAGTGTTCAGATTAGGCTGCTAAGTAACAATGTTCCAACTACCTGACATACAAACAAATTGAACAGAAAAGCGCCTATCATACAACAAAAGGAGAAAAGATTTGATGGCAGATTTGAGCTGCAAAGTCACCAACCATACATCAAAGCGGGTCACCTAAATTTTAAACTAGAATCATCTTATAGATATTAAGTATAGTTTAAAATATTCCGCACACAAACATTTACGACCAGCAACTCGAGTTGTAGATTCTAAACACGTTCAAACTTCAAACACAATTTAAACTATCTTCAATCTCTCACATTAGGGAAAAATCAATAAGATTACTCTTCGACTCGGACATAATATTAGCTGATAAAGTCATAGAATGAGAAAAATTCAGATGGGTACCTTCGCTTTTGGGAAGAGGGGCAGTGATGGGCTTTCCATGAGGGAGGGGTTTCTGGGGTTGAGAAACCGAGTCTTTTTCGCAAACAAGAAGCGTAGACTCTGCACAAAGCACAAACACACACAGAGTTAGATGAGGAATCTGCAACCACGTACAAAACAACAAACAGAGAAATAGAGAGAGACCCAATGGGGAGGTGGAGGAATTCTTGCGCTCTAACTGCAGAAGGTCTTTGCTTGTATGCCCCATCGAAAACAAGTTGGAGCCGAGAAGAGTCGGTGGAAAATCGGAGGAGGAGGAGCCACAAGAGGACGCCAAGCCAATCAGCGGGAGCTGGTAAGGTTGTCCAGAAAGGAAGGGGGAGAAGGGGCGGTGGAGATAGTGTAGAGAGAGAGAAGCGGCGGCGCAGAGGAGGCCGGTGTATGTTGGGAGCGGCGCTAAGGGGTCTGATTTTAAGTCTCTCAACCCTTCCCTTTTCTCTTGTCGATAGTCTTTCTCTGTTTTGGGTGGGCAAATACCCGCAAAACCCGCACTACCCGCCCCGATCCGCTAATTTTCCTCCCTTAGTCCCTAACCCTATCCGCAGTACGCCGTCTGGTCTTTCTCAGTTTCTCTTCATCCATCCATCTCCCTCTTGTTTTTTTCTTGATTTCTACAGGAGGGACCTCCACTGCTTCACTCTGAGACCAATTCAAGGCCTCGCCGCATTGCTGATCTCTTTGTTGAGCCTTCCTTGCTATGCTCAAACGGAGTTCACGGCGTCTATTTGATTAGATCTTCGACCATGAGTGATCGGTGATCCCCCATCTTCCCTACTCATTTGTTGCTTTTATTTTGGTAAATTTTTGGTTGGATTTTCAATTTCTTGCAATATCTAGCTATAAAATAGGGCGGGCAAACGGGTAATCGGGTAGACCCGATTAGAACCCGTTAAGACCTGCAACCCGATTACCCGAAACACGAATACGACCCGTTTAGTTAAACGGGTTAGCAGGTCTGACACGATTATAACACGGAAAATATCCGGGTAACCCGACACGACTTGCTTAACCCGTTTAGCATAACCGGGTCATATCGGGTAGACACGACCCGACAAGACTCGTGCGCTAAACAGGTAACACGACACTACACGACATGACCCGACCTGATTAAAAATTTTTTTAAAAAAAAATCCATAATCAAAATTGGAAAAAATAATTTAATAAATGGATCTCTTAGGCCAAAGGACTAGTCAAATTTATTCTAACCATCCAAGAAGAATAAAAAGTTTTAAAAGATAATGTTTTAATATATAAATAATGATTTAAAATATAATGTTTTAATATATAGACCCACATAGAAAAAGTAACGGAAAAACAAGGAATAGGCCAGTGAAGTGAAGACTATGAAGTCGTGAAGTGAAGAGTAAAATGAAGCCGTGAGTGAGTCGGTAAGTGTTAGGGTTAACTTAGTTAGAACTTAGACATAAGTTTTTTTTTAAAAAAAATAAATTAATTAATTAAATGGGTCTGGCGGGTCACCCGAGACCCCCCAGACCCGATTGACCTGCCAGATCCGATTGACCCGCCAGACCCGACTAACCCGCTAGACCCATTTATTAAACGTGTCTAGCGGGTCAACCCGCCAGACACAAATTAAATCGTGTCTTAATCGGGTCTACCCGATTAAGACCCGAACCCGATAAGCCCAAACCCAATACGTGACCTGATTAAGACCCGAACCCGATAAGCCCAAACCCAATACGTGTCGTGTTTGTGTCGGGTTCGCGGGTCGTGTCAAAATTGCCAGCCCTAACTATAATTTTCATTTCAAATGATTTAGATAATAAATATCTCGTTAGTTATAGTGAAGTAATATTTTTGTTTTTTTATTTTTTTGAAGGAACACAAATACCCCTCATTTGAAATGCAAAAGATCCTAATTCGTTTTCTTTTGGGGTTGGATATCTCATTGAGCATTGGATTTAAAAGTTTCACATAATAACCGCATTACCTGCCCCGCAAACCCAACACACTGCCAATAATGGCCTCTGTAGCCAGGTAACAGGTACAAATTCTAAAACTCGTATGTTGCGGGCTGGGTGTCCAAAATGGCAATACCCGGCCTAACGTGGCCGGCACCCACCCCTAGTTTTGGTTAAATTTTGAACTTTATTAATTTTTGAAAAAAAATGTAAAATTAGTCAATGTAGTTTATCTGATTTACAATTAATTCTATGTGGTATCAAAATGAATTTAAAGGTCCCTGGGTATGCCAAAAATATAATTTAGTATCTATAATCAAATTCCGTCTATTAATTTAACAAATTTCCTTAGTATGACACTGACTTAAATGGGATAAGTATTACAATTATATTGGCTCTAATGTTTTACGCTATTAGAATCTGTTAAATCAATTAACGAAATTTGACTGTAGGAACTAAATTATTTTTTTGGCATACCTCAAGGACCTTTGAGTTCATTTTGATACCACAAGGAGTTAATTGCAAATCAGGTAAACCACAAGGACTGAATTTACATTTTTCCCTTAATTTTTTGTTGGATTTATTTTCGAATTTTGCATATTATATCATAAATTGTCAACATTAAATGTCACATGTCGAATTCATGGTATATTAATGGGATCTGGCTTCTATGCGATAGTTTTTCACTACCGCATAGCTGCAGTTGCCCAAAACGGTACTATTTTGAGCAGTGAAAAAGTACGTTTTTTTTTTTAAAAAAAAAAAACTCATTAAAAATTAAAAATAATAAAAACACTAATAAAATAAAATAAAAGGGAAGGTGGCCGGCCACCTCATTTTGGCCAAAGGGGTGGCTGGAGCCACCTCCCATGGCCGGTCTGAGGGTGGACAAACCACCCTCATGGCCTTTGAGTGTGGTTCGGCCAATCCCCAAAGGCTAAATGAAAAAACCATTTGTGGGTGGCCAAAACCACCCCCAAAGGCGGCTAAAGCCACCCTTAAATGCCCTTGGGGTGGCTCGGCCACCTCCCATTTGGCCTGGGGGTGGCCGAAACCACCCTCATGGCCCTTGGGGGTGGTCTGGCCACCTCCAAAATCCAAACTCCCAAATGATTTTTTGTTTTTTTTTCTTTCGGCCTTTTCGGGGTGGCCAGACCACCCCCAAAGGCCATGGGAGTGGCTCATCCACCCGAATACCAGCCATGGGAGGTGACTCCAACCACCCCATTGGCCAAAATGGGGTGGCCTTTTTTTTTTTTTTTTTTTTTTTTTTTTTTAATTATTAGTCTTTTTTATATATGATTTTTAATGAGTTTTTTTATTTGTTTTTTTTTAAAAAAAAAAAAAAAAAAAAACCTAATTTTTCACTACCCAAAATGGTATTGTTTTGGACAACCGCATCTATGCGGTAGTTTTCATTACCGCATAGAAGCCAGATCCATATTAATGCATGAATGTAATTATAAAGATTAATCATAACTCAACTCATCTGGTTAAATAGTCATTTCTAACACGTAAATTTTGTATTAAATTCACAAATTTTCATGTCATATAAGAAATTGTCAATCCTTCTTTCATCCTCCTCTAGGTCGCCAATTATGGGTGATTGTTAGACTTGTGTGTTTGGTTTAAGTCGAAATGCAACGATCAAACTGACAGTATCAAACTTATTATGCAAACACCCCTTAGCCCTCGAGAATAAATGGGCCTTATAAATCCAAGTGGCAGTGGTTCGGATAATGTGAAAATAACATCTCTCTATTACTTGTGCGCTCGTCCATTTGAGCTTGGCTGGATTCAGTTGGTCTATCAGGCTTATTTGGACTAACTATATATATTAGGGCAGCCCTCTTCCATGATATTTATTTTTGGATACACCAAGTTCCTAGCAATCCATTTGGGCATTTTTGTGGTTTTACTTTTAGGCTTGTTTGCACAATTGCACCACCATAGTCCATCAAAAAACTATGGCCCAATCAAACAAAACCTTCCCACTTCTTGAGCTTTGCATGTTTGGGATTATATTTAAGAAATATAGCTTTTACGTCGAAAAATGCTTTTTGACTAAAGTTTCATTTTTAAGCTTTTGTCAAAAGTACGTTTTGGCTATTTTTAGAGTAAAAAAGTCAAACAAAAAAAAATACCCGTTTAAAATTTTTTACCAAACATATTAACTTTTGTTTAGCACAACTTTTTATGTACTAAAAATACTTTTTAAGCTCTCAAACATATCCCAAATAGGCTCTGAGGAGAGATTTCAGCTTTATTTCGACATCAAATGTTTTATAAGAGTTATCCTCCAACAAAAACATTTTTTGGAAATAACTATTTGTTTTTTATTATTTGGCGGAGACACGTAAGGGAAGTGGGGGCATTCTAGATGTTAGGGTGCAGTTGCAAAGGAAGGAGGACGGTGGCATCAATGAAAGGTGGTGGTGCCGGTGAAGGGTGGTGATCAGATCGAGGCGGAACTACCTAAAGCCTAAGGAGGCTAGAGCTAACCCTCAAGCCTCAAGATTTCTCAATTTTTTTTTTTTTTTTTTAAAAAATATATTTATAATCTTTTTAAAATCAGATTTTATCTCCCCAAAAGTTTTTTAGTTTTGCCCCCCTCTCTTTACACTTAAATTCTAATTCAACCCCTGGTGGTGCAAACTGAGGGAGGTGGTGGGCAAATGGTGTAGAAGGTGCAAGGGTTTCATTGGAGGAGCAAGAAAGGAAGTAGGGTGGTTTGGCAACCTAAGGAAAACAACTTTGAGCTTTTAAAAAGTGTAAGTTATTTTCCCATGTCTCATTGTTTTGTAAAAAGAATAATTAAGGTTGGCCAAAAATAAATTTTAGGGGAAACTACCTTTTGCTACCATGAACTACAACGGCTTGGCACTTTTCTCCCATAAACTATCAACTGTGACACCCGATCCTCATGAACTACCATTTTGTGCCCAAAACCCCCATTCCGTCAGTCAAAAGCTCATTCCGTTAGTTAATGCGTTAACTCAGGCAGTCTACCCGTCACTTTGCCTCCATGAACTACAACGCATTGTCACTTTGATAGTTTGAGTTAACGCCTTTGACTAACGGAATTTGGTTTTTGGGCACAAAATAGTAGTTCATAGGGTTAGGTGTCACAATTGGTAGTTCATGGGAGTAAAGTGAAAATACATTGTAGTTTATGGGGACAAAATGTAGTTTTTCCTAAATTTTATTAAACATAAACAAATTAATATGCACCAAACACCCAAAAATTAAAAAATAAATAAATAAAGAAAGGCCACGTCTTATTTAGAATAAAGAATTTTAATTATAATTCTCTTTTTTCTCTAGGCCATTGTTATCGTTCAATTTTTTCTATTCATAGTACTCCTCGGCTACATCACTAATATCTTATTTAGAAGTCAAATATGTTAGCTTTAATTCAAATTACGTGGTATAGATGAGAATTATATTTACATATAACATTTGGACAACAAATATCTATGCAATTAACATCTTCCTTTAAGAGAACCTACGGTGAAAAACCTTTTAAAATCACATACCTTTAGCCAAATCAAAAGGGTTGCTTTACTTCTAAGGATAGAGATACTTAAACGAAAACTTAAACCTTCCCATATGATTATTAAGTTAATAAGTAGTTGAATATAAATGAAATTAAGAAAAAGAATAAAATATTAGAAAATCGCTCTACATGCGGTGAGCTCGAAACATGTCGATTGTGTAGCTAAGCAGCAACCAGTCTGCTCAACAGCCATCGGGATGGACAAAGATCTTCTCCATTTCACAGTCAAGACATAAAGTTGATGTATCTAACGGTGTACATAATGTCACTTATTTAAATTTTTTAAAAGACGTGTCAACATTAACTTCATGTACACCATTAAATACACCAACTCTAAATCCTAATTCACGAAACGAAGAAGGTCCTATTCAAATATGCTGCCTTTTCCTCCATTTTGGTCAATACTTAGGAAGAGAACATTCCTTGGGAAGGTTGTTTTGGAATCTCTGGTTGTCTTGGCAATAGTCATAAATCATGTGATACTTCCTCACCCATTTGAACCACCTTCTCTGTATAGATGTTAGGGTGCTGAATCTCTCCTTGTTCCACCAATTTATAGAACTATCTGCCCTGCAAAACCTTGCATTTCCTTTCCACACACAGGCATCAATCTTGTAGTTCCTGAATGATGCTATGAAGGGGCCCTTTGACCAATTGATTTTGTCGCGGCCGCCATGTGTTGCCCAGCTGTCACCATTCCATAGGCTGCTCTTGATGCCCATCGGCTGCCACCTAGGAAACGCCACTCCCTTGTCTGCATGGTTTCTGTACACTCTTATGGGAATCCAATCCACCATGAACCTGCAAGAAGCAGAAGTTCATCAAAATCATTCAGAAAACTTTACTTACTTCTACGATGTTTCGGCACCTTTCTTAAAGTTCAAAAAATTGCAATGTCGGATTTTCATATTTTAAAAGTTTACAATGTCATCTCTCTGTTAGATTTTTCAATAAATCCTAACAACTTTATAAACTTTAAGAATATGATTATAAAAGTGCCGAAACATCAGAGGTTACTCAAAAATTTTGTTTATTCATTTGAAAAGAAAAGAAAAATGGCTTACACAATTTGGTGAAGGTTCCACAAGATAGAATACGTATGGAAGTCCTTTGTGGGATCAAACCACAGATTAATCCTTTCTTCACGGTCGTCAAAGCCATCAGCAAAAATATTTGTTTGAAGGATATATGGTTCCCCGATCACATTGCCAAGGAACTCAAAATCTAGCTCGTCGCGGTTCGGCTGATCAGAACTCAGCTGCAAAAGAATTTATGATAATTAAGCAAATAATTAGACAAGAACATAACT
Organism: Corylus avellana; assembly: GCF_965113065.1. Lineage (NCBI taxonomy): Eukaryota > Viridiplantae > Streptophyta > Magnoliopsida > Fagales > Betulaceae > Corylus > Corylus avellana. Next base: position 4,971,061 of record NC_142493.1, on the reverse strand, counting down.
TAGTGGAGAATAAGAAGAATATTGTCGATCGATCACTTACATAATAGGCAACAACTGTGCCGGCTGAATAACCTGGTACTAGTTTGATCTGCATGTCAATTTGTCCAAACAGAAACATCTGGTTCGAAGCAAAACCAGAACCTAGAAAAAACAAAAAACAAGAACAAATATGAGTTGCAAGTCAATTAATTCAACATGTGCATTAATAATTCTTTATAAGATACCTGATTCTTGGTCAAGCTTCAGGCTTCTTATTCGACCATCAGCAGAAGTGTTGACATGGCTAGGAGACCAGGTGACAAAGAAATCCTTATTGAAGTCCCCTGTTGAAACAACAGAAGCTACAGAAATTTGAGCCATTAATCCGAGCAAAAGACACCCAACAAGGGATATGATCATAATTTTGTAGTAATGATTGTTCATGGTTTTTCTGGGTTTCTGTCAGATTTGTGTTATTGGGTGTTGGGGGATGATGATGAAATGTTTGAAGAAGCTATATATATATATATATATATATAGGTATATATTGCATGGGGGGGTTGGCGGTGAATGGAGAAAACAAGCAAGGAAAGGTTTTGTTTAAGCAAGAATATCTTTAGAAGGAAGCAAAGGAAAGTTTGCCACTTAGTATCTAAATATATATGTTACTAGAGTTCTCATTAGAATGTGATTCAACGGTAGCAATTTTATTAGTTAGCTTAATCTTAATTATTATGCAGCAAATGACAGGTTTTGGCTCCACAATAATGTTTTTTATTATATATATTAAGAATTTAAGAACCTTTAAAAGAGTGGATTTAATATAATTTAAAATATTGTGAGTGAATGAATTGTATTCCAAGCTTTGTGCATACCCTTAGGCTTTCTCATCATATAAGAGCCTTTTTATCTGTCAGGTTAGCAGAAAGTTTGGGAAAGTAAAGAAACTGACTATTGAATTTGGCTTTCTTTTTTATTGTGCTTTTCTTTTCAGGGAAACCCATTCAAGCTTCCTTTCTGTTCTCTTTGGCCAACTTTTGAGTTGATTCCTTCCCTCCCTTTTGCGGGCCTATGGCAAGACTTCTAGAAACAAAGCATCCCCTATATTGGGTGGCTGTTGGGCTTTGGAAGCTCAAGTTCTAGTGAATTAAGTTATTTGGTTTGATATAATTGGTTACATCAATATCTTTTCTAAGCTCTAGTGGAAAAGTTATTTGGCTTGATATTGGTTAGATCAATATCATATGTATCGAATTCCGAGGATGTACTATAAGTCCATTTGAGTTTGCGATTTCAACACGTGCGATTGAAAAATAACAATTTTAAAACACGCCATTTGAAAATGTGATTTGACATTTTAAAATCGTGCATTTTAAAAATGTACCTCTGGTCCGCAATTTGAAAATCGCAACTTTTTAAAAAATGCACTTCCAAATGATTTATTTTCTGCAATTTAGTTTAAAATTGAACTTTCAGTTTATGAAATTGGAGTGCCAAACGCGCTTTGTAGGTTGCATTTGTTTCGGTGTGAAAGTTTTTCGAAAACTATTTTTCAAACTTTTTAGTGTTTGATGTGGACGAGGAATACTGGTCAAGGAAAAATGATTAATTTCTAGGTATAAAAAAAATTTGTCACTGTAATGGGAAAAACCGTTTATGCTTGAGGCATAAACCATCTTTCAGAGTTTCTACAGTGGCAAAATCAGAGTTTTAATTCATATGCATGTGACGAAATTAAAAGATAGAAAGTTTAAAAAATATAATTAATTTCATATATATGTATTTAGGAAAAAGTCCACATACCTCCCTTAAACTACCACTCAATTGATAATGTTCTCCCAAACTTTCAATTGTGACAATTTCCTCCCCCCCAAACTATCAAAAATTGTCAATATTCCACCCAATGACAAAACTACCCTTAGTAAAATACAAAAAAAAAAAAAAAAAAAAAAAAAAAAACTTCTAGAAAAAACTTAAAACTAAAAAAAAAAAAAAAATCCTTTGTATAAGTTAAAAATTAGAAAATTTCGTTTTTTTTTTTTTTGTTATAAAAAATGAATTTTTTTGTTTTTTTGTTAATAAAAATTTCTGCTTTAAAAAATTAACAATTTTCGTTTTCTTAAAGAAACTTTTTTTTAAAAAAAAAAATGTTTCTTTTAAATAAAAATTTCCGTTTAAAAAAAAAAAATCATTTCACAAAAAATATTCATTTAAAAAAAAATCGTTTTTCAAAAAAAGAATAAAAAATTTTCGTTTAAAATTTTTTAAAAAAGAAAATTATATATATTTTTTTATTTTTTGAATTTATAGGGGTATTTTTGTCTTATTGAGAAGAATATAAGGGCATTTTTATCTTTTTGCTAGCCTTAGGAGGGACATTGATAATGTTTTGATAGTTTGGGAGGACATTGTCACAATTAAAAGTTTGAGGAAGACATTATCAATTAGGTGATAGTTTGAGATGGTACGTGGACTTTACCCATATATTTATATATATTTCAATATGCCAAAGCAAAAGTTGTAGGTGACAATAATTGAATCTTTCATGAATAACAAAATGCATGTATTAGCAATATTGCTGGTACCTAGAATTAAGCATTCTGATCGTTATGATGGTGTTTGGAGTACCCTATATATCTTCAATAGCAAGCTGATCTGAAGTAAAGCATCATAATATATAATTAATTAATTTGTTACCATACATAAGTACTTTTGTTAATCTTTGTGAAAGAGGGAGCTGACTGTAGCTTCAATCCAACTTCTAATCATTATCTACATAATGGAATTTAATTTAATTACTACAAGAATTAATACAGTACTTTTATTGCCACCTAACTATAACGTTGTTTAAAAGAAAATGTGATATAGCTAGCTGCAGTTAGTGTGGCTATTGACAAGGATATTGGGTGCATGAGTTTGGGATCTATAATAAGAAATTATAAGGGAGATGTAACGACATTCAGAAGTCTCTCTCTTGTTTAGAGAGAGAACCTCTGGAAACCCTTAGGGTTTTTTCCTCAGCCGCCTCCTAGTGAGGTCTTTCTCTCCGCCTTGTGCGGGCTTTCCGGGGTGGAGGAAAAGGTTTTTCCTCCACTCCCCTCCCCTTCTTTGTTCCCTCTTTGCTGTATTTTTTGTTTGGATTTCTTGTGTTTTGTTCTCTTTTTCTTGTGTAGATTCGAAGACCGCCGCTGCTCTTCTCTCCCGTTGTCGTTCATCCACCGTCCAGCCTTTTGTGCCGTTCAGTCCCTCGTTTTTGGTCCTCGCCGCTCCGCCTGTCGCCCAGCCTGTCGTTGCCCAGCCTCTCGCCGTCCAGCCTCTCGCCGCCCAGCCTCTCGCCGTTCAGTCCATCCCTGTCGCCGTCCACTGCCTCGAGGAAGTTCCTGGTTGTGGATCTGGTTTTTGGGGGTTTAGATCGGGTTTTTTCAAAATCCGATCTACTCTTCCTCGCCGACCCATCCACCAATCGAGGCCTTCCACCATCTTCCCTGGCCTCCTAGCTTCCCTCTTCCGCTAGCCGATCCTCGATCAGTCCACTGCTTGCCGGTGGCCGATCTGTTCTTCGGCAGGCTACCACCGCCCCTGCCCTTGTTTTTTGGTGTTCTTTGTGTTTGTTTTTGTTGTAATTTTATTTATGTTTTACTGTAAATTTAGTTTTAGTTTGCTGTTTGAATTGTTTTTTGTGGGTTTTTATCTCCCTGCCATGACTTGGTTTGATTTTGAGGAGGAGATTGATGTTGGTGGTCATCCTATGCCGGCTCATTTTTGGTTTTCTGTAGTGCCTACTTTTCAACAGCCATTTAACAGTGGTTGTTGGTTTGCCCGCAAAGATCTCTTCACGGAGTTTCTTTGCAATTTGCACCGCCTTGTGCGGTTCTGGAATAGGCCCGGCTTGCTTATGATTCTTTTGGGATCATTGGCAATTACCATTACCTGCTGTTTGGTCCTTTTGGACTGGATCCAGTACTTGTTCTTGTATTTGCACTGTATTTTACCATTTGGGCTTTGTTGTTGGGGTGGCCTTCCCTCTTATTTTTATTTCTGTATTGTTTTAGTTTATATTGGGTTTATTGTTGGGGAGCCCACCCCTTTTTCGTTTTCAGGATTTCTCACTTTTTCTTCCGTTCGGATCAAAAGTGGAAAAGATCCTTCCCTGTAGCCCTTTCCTTATTCAATTAGAAAAAAAAAAAAAAAAAAAAAAAAAATGTAACGGCTGCAAAAAGTTTGACTAGGGAGGGACTATGCAACCGAAGTGTTGAGCGTTCTATATGCCGCGGAGTTTTGCTGAGACCTGAGTCTTGGGCACATTGCTTTGGAAGGTGATGCTCTCTAAATTGTTAATGATGTCAAATCAAGCGAGAGAAATTGGAGTAAATATGGACAACTAGTAGAAGACACTCGAGTGGTGCTTAAAATGGTGACAGTTTGGCAGGTAGTTCTTCTTAAAAGGAAGGTAAATTCAATTGCTCATGGTTTAGCTAAAGCAGTAGTTAAACAAGTCATATATCATGTTTGGATGGAAGACATTTCTCCCTGTATTTATGATATTGTTCTGTTATAAAAAAATAAAAAATAAAATAAAAAAAAATAAAAAAAAAAGGTGATTGCCTTTCGATGTAGTGTACAAATCATAAAACATGTCATTCTGAGAATTCTTTTTAGACTAAATTCACATGAGAAAATTGGTTTTACACACTTGGTTGTTAATGTTATTATTCTAATTGTTCTACTTGATTTAAGTGTAATCTTAATTATGTAATCTTAATTTTGTATATATAAGCTTTTAGACACTTTCTTTTTACAATCTAATTTTAAAAAATGAATTCTACTGAAGGTCTGTATATTAATTAATTTGGCCCAATTATGCTTGCTATATTAATCACTCGTATTTGTAACTGCTTTTTCAATGTGGGACTTAATTTTTTTAACTCATTCTTGCATACTTAACTGAGTTCATCTCCCTATGGAAAGAGATTTCTAAAGTAATTAACTTTAAGAGCATCTCTAACCGTTTGCATTTATTAAATCAGCACTTGTTCTAAAAGCTTAAGCTGATTAAAAGAACAACACATGAAATATTTAACTGAAATGGACTAAGGAGACAATGTTCAAACTCAAGACCGTTGTCTCTGATACCATATTAAATCACTAATTCTCCAAACTAATAGAATAAAAGTAATAATAATTATTTAATTTATATTGCAATATTATTAGTTCATCCTGCGGGTCTAAGCAAAGAAAGAAAGATTTAGAGTCATGTGCCAAAAGCGGCAGATTCTCTTTCTTGCTGGCCGGAAAATTTTATTGTACTTTTCTCCATTTCGCCATTGATAAATGCAAGGGAGATGTTGGAAGTTTCCAACTATCTTTGTGTCACTTTCTGTTCTGAGCTGGTATGGTGGGTCATTAGTTTTAAACTTATGCAAGGACAAGGTGAATCATTATATACTGATGGGTCATTGACTTCTAATTATGATATATTAATGAATCAGCAAAATAATCGAGAAAAAATCTTTGATGGTTTTACAAAGAATCAAACGGGACAATCACACGTCCTGAAATAGATTGTGTTGTTAAATCTCAAGTTTAACGGTTCACGCTCGATTATCACACGCCCTCGCTATTTAAATGCTCATATCCCATAACAACTTTTGTAATAATTCTCAACTCATCATCGGAGTTGGAGTTATTAAACAGCATTGTGTATACATGATCGCCCGCCATAGAGAGAAAACAAAGAAGGAATGATCTATTAAAAAAAAAAAAAAGTGCCATACTATCAGGTCCATTTTGATAACATCTTTTTTGCAATCTCCAATTACCGTATAACACATCATCAATTTTAAAAAATTGCAAAAAATAAAAGTGAGAACAACCATACAAAATGAAAATGAAAAAAAAAAAAAAAAAAACAAAAACAAAAACAAAAACCCTAACCGGCAAGACCCAAGAGAAAAGTGACCGGCCGTGACCCACGGCCGGTCACCCTCTAGCCACTTTTCTGCTAAATCCAGCCTCAAAATCCTTTTTGAATGCCTTAAAAAGCTCGTTTCTAATGCCTTAAAACTCGTTTTTAGATTCTAAATTAAAATATAGACGGGAAGATTAACCATTTAGGAATTCTATCACCCTAAAAGGATCCGCCAGAGAGGGCTGCCGCTTGCCGTGACCCAGCTGTGGATGTTGCTCTCCATGGTGGATTCGGTGACAATGGGCAGTGGCTCTCTCTTAGGTAGATTCCGGCGTTGTTGGATGGGTTGGGTGTTTTAAGAAAGGATTTGGTGTTTTACTCTTGGTGTTTTAATATTGGGGATGTAATCAGGTGTTCTACTCTTGGTGTAGTTTGGTGTATTTTTTTTTTGTTTTTAAGTAAGGTGTCAAAGAATAATTGAAGGCTGCAAAAGTGATCCTGATAAAATGTTTTCTTAAAAAAAAAAAAAAAAGTTTAGGGAATTGTGAAAAGGAAATTGTATTTTTGATTGTAATCTTATTTGTATCCGTTGGAAAAATATGGCCGTTAAAAAAGATAATGTTTAAAAATATGATTATTGGCAAAAAAAAAAATTAAAATTAAAAAATATGAGAGCTCCTACCATGCGGTCAGTGCACAAAAGGGGTGTTTTATAGCATCCATTCATGTGGTGACACATCACTCATTTTATTTTAACAAAATAAGATCAAAACACCATATAATAACAAACAAACAACCAAACCACCTTGGCGATAGTGAACCCATCGGTGAGAGCAAACTCATCGGTGACGGCAGAAGCAGTCATGGGTCTGGCGTGACCCACGGCTGGGTCTGGCCGTGACCTAACCGTGTGTCACCTCTTCGGCGACTTTGGTTCATTCTCTCAGACGACTTTTCTGTCAAACTCAGCCTCAAAAATCGATTCTAATGTTACAAAAAAACTCATTTCCAATACCTCGAAAATCAATTCTAATGCTACAAAACTCGTTTCTAATGCCTCAAAACTCAATTTTGGATTTAAAACTAAAACCTAGAGGGGAAGGTTAACTCTTTTTGAGATTTTATTACCCTAAAACCGGAGATCACAATGCAATACTATCACTCATGGCGCCGGAGCAATGTTGTGGGTCTCACCGGAGCAAGACTCACGCTGTGAGACCCATCAGGAAAAACCAAAACCAGACCCTTTAGAAAATAACCAAAGAAAAAAGAGAGAAAAGTTGCCTCTGCACGGTGGCAGCCAGTATTTCAGCAAACCCACAGCTGATGAGACCCAGCCGTGGGTCTTGGTGGCTAGCCAGATCCAGGCTGGCCGCAGACCCACGGTCTTCTTCTTTCTTTCTTTGATTTTAACTTTCTTCCCCGTTGAGTTAAAAATCAAGTGCATTAGGCTGTAGGTATTTTTTTACTTTTTTTTTTTCTTTATGTGATGTGTCTATTTTTATTAATTGCTGCAAAACAACAATTTTATGCAACCACTGCAATTAAGTTAAACTCAAAAAATAAACACAGTAAGAAAACTTTATCCTTCGGTTGGTCCACTAAACAGACAAATGCTTGACTTGCACACTGCCTAATGTGAAAGCCCATTTTCTGGGCCAAATTTGGAAAAGTAGAGAGCACCATTTGACCTCACGGGGCCATTTAGATTTTTAGGGGAAAGTGGAGTTATCTTTATCTATTGACTATAATGAGTTAATGACTTTGAGTTTTTATTTTTTTATTTTTTTGAAAAAATAAATGACTTTGAAATTTGTAGTAAAAAGATCTTTTATGTGGAATTGGAGTGTGGGGTAACTTCCACCGGCCACCATGAATGCCGTGCAACAAATGAGTTTGGTTTGGTCCGTCCTAATCACATTAAAAAAACAAAAAGATAATATTGACGTAACAGTTTCAATCAAATCTTGAATTTTATTTTTAACATTGATTTATTTGAATTAAGATTTTTTCTAGTTTATTTGAAATAGATAATATCCAATTAGTTATATTTAATGTGTATTTTTGTCTCCTCAAAAAATAAAAAAACAATAATACTCCTGCAATATAACAAACTGAATATGGAGAGGATCTTGTTCCGATTTATTCAATGGTTGGTTTGAATTGCCAAATTAGTATTGTAAAATAATTGTAGAATAATAAATGAGAAATGATTGGTATCAACTATCAATATTTAATTTGGAACACGATCTAATGAACTAGAGAGTATCAACTTAGTTATACTTGATGGATATTTTTTTCTTTTTACTTTTTGATGAGACAAAAATACATCTCCACTATAACTAACTAGATATTCTCCGATTCAAATAGGATCCTAATTCCAATATTTTGTCCATATTCTCTCATAATAAATAGTTTTTAATAATTACTCTTTAATTAATTAGTGGCGAACTTGTTATTTTACCAATTAGGAATTATCACATCAATTTATAAAAGAAGAAAACTAAAGGTACTATAACTTCTACCGAACTAATGTGGCAGTTCATTAAGGTAAAAAATAATAAACAGAAATTGATAAACCAAATTTGTTACTTAATTATTTCATCAATTATAAATTGTCGTATCAGTTTGTAAATGAATTTGTAGTAAAAATTATATAACCCTAACACTATTTTTATAATAAAAACGGTAGTATTTCAAACATTATTTAATAACAAAAAAATAGTTAGGGGTAATTACCTTTTTACACTATTAGAATCTGTCAAGTATTTTGACAGAATTTGATTACAGATACTAAATTGTTATTTTGACATATCCCCAATAATCTCTAAATTATTATTATTATTATTATTATTATTATTATTTTATATCACACAGATGAATTTTTAATTTAGGACAATCACAGATTTTTTATTTATGTTTTTTTTTTTTTAATTTAAGTCTTTTTAACTGTTTTTTTAATTTTTTATATTCAATTTTTTTTTTATATAAATTAAATTATAAGTGTTTTTTTTTTAATTTTAATATATTTATATTTTTTGAAACTAGTATTCATACATTAATAATATAATATATGTGAGGCCACCCTCCATCTGGCTAGGGTGGCTAGGGGCAGCGCGCGACCACCCCCATGGCCTAGGGGTGGCTGCGCGCCACCCTCGTGCGTCGGGGGCTGGCCACGAGCCACCCTCGGCCACCTTCGGGGGTGGCTCGTTTGCCACACCCTCCCACCGTTGGTAGCCACCCCCTATTTGTTTTTTTTTTAATTTTTTTTTCAATAATTTATATATTTGTATTTTTTGTTTTAATTTTTTATTTGGGAGTATTTCTGTCTTTTAAGGATATTTAACATCTAAAAGAAAATATTCCTTCCAATTTAATGTGGTTAACTGATTAAATTGAGGTTTTTGGAAGAAAATGATAGCCTAATAGAGTTGGACAATAAGATTGCCAGGGGGTAAAATGACAATGAGCTATAGTTTATATGAGAAAAAATAATTACCCCGAATAGTTATAATTACTTTTTTTCATCTCAAAATATATTAATTTATAATTTGTGGTAATTACTATTATTAGTAGCCTCCTGGGCTTTCATCTGTGTAATTTGGATCCATTTACTCTTTCACTCTCAAGCTCGCACCCCAACAAGGCCTCTCTTTGATCGTCATATAGCTTTGTCTCAGTATCTCAGCCCTCCGCTTTCCACTACACTGACTCCCGCACTTTGCTTCTCCAGGTAAGATCACACTTTCTCCCGTTTTTCAGCTTCGTATCCCTTTTCCATTTCTTCCCTCGTTAAAATTTTCCATTTTGTGTGAAATACTGTGCTCAAGAAAGAAGATCCGTATGTGTCTTTGTTGTTTGTGTTCGTCGTTCGGAGTTGTGTGGTGCTTGTAATTTTTAGCTGTTTTGGGAAATGGGTATGGGTTATGAAGCTCAAGTTATGGGATTTCGGTTTGAATTTTTTGGGGCTGATGTTGGTTTTGCTTTGGGGATTCTAGGGTTTGCTTTGCTTATGGCTTTTCTTTTTAATTTCCTTAATTGGGTTTCAGTGGGATTTTGCTTTAATCTTGTCTTGTTGTGTTTTTCTTCAGTTTAGTGTGATGGGGTTCTCTTTGCCTCGCGAAAAATATGCATGTTTTTATGAATAAAACGTGGATTTGGTTCAAATTCGGTAGAAAATACGAGGACGATTAATGATGTGTTTGATTGCCCAAAAATAGGAGAAAAATAAGATAAAGTTGGTTTTATAACTGTTTGATGTAGAAATTGTTATTCTTAGATTTAAACTAAAAAACGTAATAACCAGCTGTTTAGTTTCTGTGCAAATTGAGAACAAAAAATAGATTAAAGGCCTATTTGGTGTCTGTTTTAAACAGTGTTATTGTTTCAATACATAAAACATGTTTAGCCAGATGATTTGTGAAGGAGGCTGTCTCAAGGAAAGATATAGGAAGTTCTTTCAATGTTTTCAAAAGCAGAAATGGTTTTGGGTTTGGGTTTGATGTTAAATTTAGTAGCTTCTTAATTGTTTTTATTGTTTGAAATAAGAACTTCCAGTGGAACCTTTCCTGATACCTGAACAATTGAGAGCTCTAAATCTTTTTTAGTTTGATTTGTTGCTTTATTTATTTATTTATTTTCAATAGAGAAATAGTGGAAAGAATGGAAAGGTTTGAATGGACCATATATAGTAATCATGTTAGGCTCGCCTGAGAAGGTGGCTGACTAGAAATTCTATAATTAGATTTTTAATATACTTTGATTTTCCTATAGTTTCTCAAAACCAAGTGGTGCTAAGAATAATTTAATTTCAAAGGGAATTGATTTTTACACATAGTTGTGGAACCAAATGTATTTGCCAACATTTAACTTGTATCCTTACTACAGTGGAATTAATTCATAAAGTTTATAAAATACTTTATTATGAAGTGAGTTTTCCAGACTTATGAATTGGTTGCATTGGGTATTCAATTCATTTCATTTATTTATTCACACTTTATTCTGGGCAGGTGGTTAGATTGATATCTTCTTAGATAGAAGATAAGGGGCAGGGGTTTTGGGGAAGTCCATCATGTTCCGATCCCCAAGCAGAAACAACAGATCCAAACGCGTCAAGATAAAGCATGTTCTACAAATTTGTCTATTGCTTGGTGTGTGCTTCTGGTTAATCTACCAAGTCAAGCACTCACATGATAAAAAGAAGGAATTTGACGAGAAAGATGGAAAACTCTCAGTGAAGAGTGGTGATGAGCTTAAATTTGGGAGGAAAGATCTTCATCCTCGTACAGAAGGAGTAACTAAGAATGAGAAGCATGAGGAACAAGAGATAGAAGAAACTGGAGTAGAGGAAGAAGAAAATAAGCATGACGAAGAAGAGCCAGAAGAAGAAAACAAGCATGATGAAGAAGAGCCAGAAGAAGAAACAAAGCATGATGAAGAAGAGCCAGAAGAAGAAAACAAGCCTGAAGTAACAGAGCAAGAGGAAGAAGAAAATAAGGGTGAAGAGACAGAAGATGAGGAGAGAGGAGGTGGAGACGATGAGATAGATGAAAATGATCAAGAGAAATTAGATGGGGAAGCTGATCATGATGAGGGATTTATGGATGAAGAGAAAGAGAGAGAGGAAGGTGATGAGAAGGAGAGTGAGGAGAAACAAAGTCAAGCAGAAAATGAGAATTCTTCAGAGGATCAGGATCATGATGGAGACGATCCGAACACTCATGAGGCACGAGAGGAACAGTACAAGGGAGATGATGCTTCCAGTGCAGTGACCCATGATACCCAGACTATCATCTCCGAAAGTGAGAAATTAAGTTCAGAAAACAATATTGAGCAACCAGAAATGAATATCTTGGAACAGGAGAACAAATCCAATAAAACTCAAGAAATTGGTAGTTATGAAACAACTTCAGCGATAAAGGTGGGAGAAGGTGAAATGGCCAAGAACAACACTTCTTTAATTTTGATTTCTGTTGAAAACAATTTTAATGATAGCTCTACCAACACCATGGGTAGCTCAGATACAAATTCAACAATGACTACACAATCCAATGTTCACCCTGAAGGAAGCAATAACACAACACTGGTGAATATGGAACCAAGCAATCCCTCAGCAGAAGTAAGTACTGAAGCCCTTGACATAAAAGAAGTCATTTCTGGTTCTTCCCATCAGAATGAAACAGTGACTCTATCTGATTCAGCTCATGCTCAAAATATGATGGCGAACGGTACAAATGCTGGAAACAGCATAAGTGTGCAAACCTTGGAAACAGAACAGACCAGTAACACTAGCACAGTTTCCGAGAGTAATCAATCTGATGTTAATTCAACAAGTTCAATTAAATTTGAAAAAGAAGACGCAGCTGCTAGAGAGTCATCTACTTTACATAATAATTCTGAGCTTGCTGTATCGGAAAATATCACAACTGAAGCAGAGGACGGCTCTCTCTCTTCAGAATCAAAGGAGAATATTGATGCTACTAAGGATAAGAAGTTGGAGAGTGACAGTGAATCAGATGGAAGCGATGAAAGCTCAGAGAATTTCCCTAGAGATGAGTCTTTGGATGCTTTTCAACATGACCCAATTGATATGTCTGATTCCCACATTGGCCTAGTTGAGAAAGAAGTTCGCACAGATTTGGACACATTGCCAGATATAAAAACAGAAGGGGATAACAGCGACTACACTGCAGCAGAGTGATTCATGATAAATGCTTGTGTTCTTGTAAGTGCTTTAAACTTTCTTATATGTACTCTGTTTTCGTACAACTGTTAAGGTGATTAGAGTGGTTTTCTTCACTGTTAGAAATTGGTGTGTAGAGGATCAACTTGGCGGGGAACATGTAGGCTATTAGATGTAATCAACAGCTCTTAACCTGTATAATTTATTTCAACCTCCTACTTTATACGGGTGTTATTTTCTCCTATTTTCCTTTTTTTCACCCTCTTGATTTATTTTGTATTTGTTTCTAATGTGCACAATGGCTGTTTATTTAAGAGAACAACAGTCCAGTTTGAGCACAAATGATGAAATCTTGAAACCTTTTTGTTTCCAATGGATTGACACTTCAAATGATGAAAGACGTCTGATGTCTTTGAACCTAGTGAAAGAATAGCTATCCTATTTGACCTCTTGTCTCGATTATGCTTTATAGGTATTTGTTTAATTTGTTTAAATAAGATTGTGATTATGTTATGAAAGGGTTTAAACATTGGATTTTTATTTATTTTTAATAAGTAAACGGAATATTTATTAAAAGCACAACTAAAACAAGGAGAAAAACCTGGTTAGAAAGATTAAACAAGTCAAGAAAATCATGAAAACTAAGAATATTAAAATCTAAAGCATCTGTCCAATGATAAAGAGTTCTGAAAAAGAAAGACAAGGGCTTAAACATTGGATTTACCTTATTCCAACTCATATTGAGAACTTCACTTTGTACATCTTGTTCAATGATAAAATTATGACCTAGAATATGAAAAATTTGATTTGTCTGGGTACATATGGAAGCATAAAATAATTTGAGATATTCAATTACATGCATAGTTTAGGAAATTTGGCATAATTTATTGTGAAGGCCAATGCAGTTAGTTCTTGACATGTTTGAAACAAGAACTCATCCATCACAAGTTCTGTTGAGGTAAAACACATCACTCTAAACAAATTCTGATCAAACAGTTGGTGATAATTACAATGCTAAAACTATCTAATCAGCAGGTCCCACTTCCATGAGATCATCACTCTTAACTCCATAGGATCCTGTGACTGCAGGTTGTGACAAAAGATTTTGATCCCATCAACAACCCCTCTAAACAAGGGTTTTAGTTTGTTCCTCTCATTTTGATTTTCAACTCTAACACAATCGGTTGCCTCTTCTTTCTGCAACAGACTCCACAGCTTAGGCTGAGAGGACGGACACCTATCTTTGAGAACTCATTCTTGTTTGTTTGCCATCTGCATGTTACTCATTTTATTCAGCTTTTGTATATGTCCATCAGAATTCCTCAGTGTATATTTAAAATGGACAGATGAACTAATAATGATCATTGAGTTTACTCATTATTACAATGATCTTTGACGTTTCTGGAAAAACAGTTCTCAATACAAGAATATGCAAATGTTAATCGTTATTTACACGAGTAATGCTATTTAGTAGATTATTATACGATTGCTATACAACTAAATGACATGGCAAAGAAAATTAACCTCTAAATTAACACTGTTTAAAAAAACAAAAAGCCAAAAATCAATGATTAATTTTCATCGTCACGTAATTTCAGTTGTATACCAATAGCATTACTCTTTACTTACAAGTGTGGATGTACATGATCTTCTCAACTGCAGGCCCACAACACCTTCTCAACATGGTTGACAAGTTTGCCTAGTTAGGTCATGTACGTTTCAAAAAAATGTAACATACTACCATTTAATTTCTATTTGAAAATGCGGGAATTTTTTTACATTTTCAAACCGAAATTTTTTAAAAAGGCTCTCAAAAGATGTACTTTGTGCGATTTTGTTCAAAATCGTATTTTCTGTTTGCGAAATCGCCGTCCTTTTAAGTCGGAAACTATACACATTATGGGCAAATTATGTTTACAAAAACATAGGAGTTGTTAAATTTTTGTTGTCTTTTATTTCTCATATTACCGTCAACTTTAGATCTTATTATTCCGGCCGGCATGCTTAGAGAAAATAAGAGCAAATATTCTGTCGTTCGGCAAAGCCGTCCATAGACGGGTGAAAATGCTATAGATTTAGAAGTTATAAATAGGCACAAGTTGAACTCTTCGAGGCATGCAAGCACAGAATCAATCTGATAAAGAGAGAGAGAGAGCTTGAATTCTGATAGCAATGGCCTCAGCCCAATTCTTCAATACCCTTGCCATCCTAGCAATTCTTGTCCCTTCAATTTTGGCCACTGAGTTTTTGGTTGGTGATGACAAGGGTTGGACCATTAACTTTGATTACCAAGCTTGGGCTAAAGGAAAGGAGTTCCATGTGGGTGATAAACTAGGTAAATTCACTCCTATAAACTCTCTTTGCTATGTCTTCAACTTACTCAAAACTGCTTACAGAAATATTCTCTATAATCTAGGAAAACGATAGCTGATAAATATATTTCTTGGCGCAGTTTTCAAGTACCCAAAGGGATTCCACAATGTTTTGAAAGTCAATGGCACTGGTTTCCAACAATGTGTGGCACCGACAGGAACTCAACCCTTGACAAGTGGAAATGATATAATTACCTTAGTAACTCCGGGAAGAAAATGGTACATTTGTGGTGCTCCCATGCATTGTAAGATTGGAAACCAGAAGCTTGTCATAACAGTGCTACCTCAAACAGTGTCTCCGGCACCTTCTCCCAGTTACTATAGGAAGCGTTACACTACCTAAATATTATGAGTGGATGATTGCTACTTTTGGCATCCCTATTTGTTACGGGAATAGGAGTATGCAGGACTGCAGGAGTAAGAGTTTCAAGGGGCACACACAACATGGTGAAGTAAGAGGAGTTGGGAATCATCTCTTCTTTTTCCTATTTCCTATCTTTCAGTATATCGAGTTGCCCCTTAATAAAGAATTTATGTTAGAGTTGGTTTTGGAGGTATAAGAAGCCTATCTCCAAGTAATCCAAGATATGGTATTTGTTATCATACTCTGTTTTAGTTGTAATGTTTTAGATTCTTTCTTATGCAAGTAATTTTTATTGGATAGGAATATGTAATCTGTACGTGAGCCTATTTAAGGCAACATTTTATAAATCACAAGTTCTATTGAGGTAAAACATATCACTCTGAGAAAATTCTGATCAAACGGTTGGTGATCATTGCAATGCTAAAACATAGTTGAAAAGTTTGCTTAGTTTGGGCGATGTAGCCCCTATTGTCTCTTATTACACTGTCATAGCAACAGAGCCATCTCACTCTCATTAGGGGTTCAAAATTTTTGATACGATGTACAAAACTAATATATATCCGATACAAAATTAGCGAGTTAAGATTGAGGGGTCTGATTTACAAAATTAAATGTGTCGAGTTATGGTTGAACTATATATATAGTCTTATACTCATATCTCGACATGTGAACACAAATTGTCACTCCTACCTCGACCACACTCCTAAAACTCTGGCAATTCTGTTGTACAATTAGACTGGATCCGATATATATTGGTGCCAACTTTTTGTTCAGATGTTAGTTGGCAGTAGCAACAATTATTTAAACAAAGAAGATCACTTCATAAATTGCCTTTCTTGATTGATTATAAAAACCATTTTGTTCAATCTATAAACTGAGCCACTTAAATGTGTTCTCTAAGCAGAGCCACAAATGATATTTTGAGGGAAAAAAGTTTTGAGGATGAAAGCCTGGTCAGCCCAAGACTATAACTACATATGGCTTTGATTGATAACACATAAAAATAAAAAATAAAAATAAAAAAAGGAAAATTACAGTTTACCCTCCTAAAGTTGACAGCGTTTTTCAATTCGAAAATCAAAGTTTCAATTTTTGCAATCCATCCCCCCAAAGTTTCAAAGTTTTGCAATTTGACCAATTGTATCCAAAACTTCCCATATTGCCCATAATTTTTATTTTTTTATTTTTTATAAAAAATTAAAAAAAAAAAAAAAAAAAAAAAAAAAAAAAAAAATTCGGGGTGGCCGTAGTCATCTGGCCATTTTTGCACTCTCTAATTTGTTTTTTTTTTTTCTTAAAAAATAATAAAATAATAAAATAAATCAGGGGCAATATGGAAATTTTGGGATAATATTAGTCAAATTGAAAAAAAATTGGAACTTTGTGAGGGTGGATTGCAAAAATTGAAACTTTGATGTTCGAATTAAAAAACACTATCAACTTTGGGGGGATAAACTGTAATTTTCCCATAAAAAAAAAAAATACATTAACAAACAACTCAAAATACAAAAATTTAAAAGTTATCTAACCTTTATATCCCATCAAAACACTTTTAAAATAGAAAACAAAAATTATCTTCATAAAAGTATTAACAAAATCCTCATTGAATTAAGTCAGAAAATATACACGTTATGGGCAAATTAAGTTACAAAAGCGGACTAGTACTGACTCCGTTTATTAAATTTTTATTTTTTCTTCTTAAAACAAAAACATTAACAAGCAATTCAAACATAAAATCAATTTTTACTTTTATACCACGTTAAATACTTTTGTAAACCAAAAAATAAAAATGTATATAAAAAAAAAAATACAACCACACTTATAGAAACCAAAGCATTGTAAAAATACAGCTTTTCATATATTAGCATAAAAAGATGGGGCCAGAGGTTGATTTGCATTGCACTGCAACGACCTCCATGTTATTGATGTGCCTATCAAATCCAAACAACATTCTCTTCAAATAAACTTGATAGTATCTAGTTAGTTATCTTTTTCACTTTTTTATGATCAAAAATATATCTCCAATATAACTAACTAGATATTCTCTAATTCAAATGAACTGTAGAGGAACCTAATTCCTATCAAATCAAGCAGGAATTAAAGGTCCATTAGACTAATAAATAGGAATTTTTTTTTTAAGGAATAAATAGGATGTTACTTACTAATCAAGCTTCCCATTACATGTATTTCCACAAGGATAACCCCTTAGGAGTATGCTATTGCTGGAAAGAAAAAAAATATAAGATAGGCAAAACTTCGTTTCTGTTCTTTCTTCACATTTGTAATCATATTCTTAAACTTTAAAAAGTGTCAATTTAGGGTTACCATCTTTCGAAAGTTTGCAATGTCAAACCTCCTGTCAAAAGTCAGCATTAAATCAATCGGTTGATAAGTGAAATCCCCAATATACTCTTAAGATGTTTACAAAATTACAAAAATATCTTAAATTTGGATGGAGCATATATCTTGGGGATTTCACTCATCAACCGTTTGATTTAACGTTGAATTTAGATTAGAGGGTTTGACATTGCAAACTTCTAAAAGATGATAGCTCTAAATTGACATTTTTTAAAATTTAAGGATATAATTGTAAAAGTAATGAAAAACAAAGGATGGTAAATGAAGTTTTTCCTATAAGATATAAGAAAAAAGAACATCCAAGAAGAGGGCTCACACTTGATGTGGAAAACAACGATGAGAAGTAGCAAATAGGAAACATATAACAACTTAATAGACGTTAACTCCAATGAATTACAAGATCTTGTTCTTCCATTCGGCATCCTTAGTTAGAACAAATAAAACTACATATTCTGCCGTTCGACCAAGCCGTCCATAGCCGGTGAATATGTTATAGATTTAGAATCAATCTGATAAAGATAGAGCTGGAGCTTGAATTCTGATAGCAATGGCCTCTGCCCAATTCTTCAATATCGTTGCCATCCTAGCAATTCTTGTCCCTTCAATTTTGGCCACTGAGTTTTTGGTTGGTGATGACAAGGGTTGGACCATTAACTTTGATTACCAAGCTTGGGCTAAGGGAAAGGAGTTCCATGTGGGTGACAAACTAGGTAAATTCACTCTATATAAACTCTCTTTGCTATGTCTTCAACTTATTCAAAACTGCTTGCAAAAATATTCTCCATAATCTAGGAAAACGATGGTTGATAAATATATTTCTTGGTGCAGTTTTCAAGTATCCATAGGGAGTCCACGATGTTTTCAAAGTCAATGGCACCGGCTTTCAACAATGTATGGTACCAACAGGATGCCCTTAACTAGTGGAAATGATGTAGTTACCCTACTAACTCCGGGAAAAAAATGGTAAATTTGTGGTGTTGGAAAGCATTGTGCGGTTGGAAACCAAAAGCTTGTCATAACTGTGTTGCCTCATACCGTGTCTCCCACACCATCTCCGGCATCTTCTCCCACTTACTATGGGAAGTGTTAAACGACCTAAATATATATATATTTTTTTTTAAAGAAATACATTCCAATTTCATTGATAATAATTACGAGCATAAAACTCTTACATCGCAGTAGCACAAAGCCCTGAAAATGCAAATTATAGCCGAAGCTATAAGGATACAACATAACCTAAAACCTCTGCTAACCTATGACTAGTTTTCAGTTGAAATAACAGATCTGCATAAGACAGACGCAATCCAATGCATAGGTAGCGCAAATTCCTCCTCGACCCAAAAGCCAGGATAAAGTTCACATCCACAACTCGAAGGTTTGGACTACAATTCACATCCACGACCTAAAAGATCTGGACCAAAGTTCAGTTCACATCCAAGCAGGCAGATCAAGTGGTCAAGCCTTATTACAAAACAGAAGCAAGAAAACCTAAATAAACCGTGGGCAAACCAAAGAGGCAGGGCCTTATTACAAGCAAATAACATGAATGAAATGCATACAGGGAAAAAACATGAATAAAGACAATACAAGGAAAATAAAACAAACGGGAATAGGCACACGCAGCGTCGATGCTGATTGTGCACTGGCCGAAAACCGACACCAGAAGGGAATGATGGAAGCTCGACGAGGTGGGGACGCGGAAAAAGCCCAAAACAGTGGACGAAGGGTGGCGAAACCGATCGCCAGCTGGCCGAAAAACCATTGCAGCAGGGGACGTTGAAGCTCATTGCAGGAGGGGTACGAGGAAAGACTCAGCATTGGACGGTGGGCGGCAGAGCGAGCGGAGGAGATCGGCGGCGAACACAAAACAAAACTGGGAGGAGTTTAAAAGAAACCCCCAAAATCAGCACCCACACAGAGTGGCACACAAGCAAGGCTGAGGCTGTGGCGCTAGGAGTGGATGATTGCTACTTTTGGCATCTGTATGTGTTACATGAATAAGAGTATGTAGGAGTAAGAGTTTCAAGGGCACACTCGACATGGTGGATGAGTAAGAGGAATTGGGAATTTTCTCTTCTTTATCTTATCTTTCGATATATTGAGTTACCTCTTAAATAATTAAGGAATTTATGTTAGACTGTGTTAGTTTTGATGGAAATAAAGAGTCTATCTCCAAATAATTCTTGAGATGGTCTTCGTTATCTTTATTTTATTTTTTATGTTTTAGTCTATCTCTTATGCAAGTAATTTTTATTGGGTAGGAATTTGTAATCTCTTATGGGTGAGCCTATTTAAGGCAACCATCTTGAATAAAAAGGCATGCAAAGTTTTATCTCTCAAACCCTATGTTTGGCAGAGGCCTAGGTTATTTAGTACCAAATACAGAAATACTATGTTTGAGTATACATGTTAAATTACCATGTTGACCTCCAGGGCTTAGGTTATTTAGCATTATTAAGCAAGAAGTGGAAATGACTTTTAATAGAAATTTTAGTATTTTTATCAATTCAAACATAATTCTGGTTGTCTATAGCTACAATCATGCTAAGACCTACAAGTTCGTGTGTGTGCTGCTACTTTTAGTCTCTATTTTGTTAGATTTTATATTTGTGTAGGCAAATTCAAGTGTGGAACGATGGAGGGTTTTTTTTTTTTTTTTTCTAATTAAAATATGGGGCATCTAAATTTGATGTGCTTTTTTAATGAGTTGAACCCCTAAAATTAACTTGTTAATTATACCAAAAAAAGAAAGTCTTTTGTTTTTTTTAAAAAAAAATTATCCCTCTTATCTAAATTTTTAGTTGTGCCCTTACACCCAAGCAAACATGTTGTATGAACTTGTGCTTAACCATGAAGGGTGGTGGTTCAAGGACTCAAGAAAATTCTCAAGTAGATAGGTAAGTATTAGGGTGTGGGTTAGAATCTCCGCAATGGAGAATCCTCATACCTGATTAGTATAAACCACCTTGGTTCCCATTAATGTCCGGGTGGGGCAGGCGGTTAAGCTATGACTCGGCTGGTCTTGAGGGTGAGCCTACGGTTTCCACAGTCTAGGCCCCTCCTGAGCAGTCTCCCGTGGGCTGTTGCTACTATAATCATGTCCAACTAAAATAGTCACAATTTGTATCCCCCTCCAACAGTTTTTGAATTAAAAAAAATTATAAAAAAATAAAAAGAAAGTGTAAATTTCAAACCAAGGGTTTGCTCCATCCTTGCTCGCTCAAACGAGTTAGGGACAGGATTTTTTTTTTTTTTTTTTTTAAGGCTCAAAATTGCGTTTTATGAGAAGCTTGAAAAGAATTAAAACTTTTAAAAAAATTTCTTTTAAAATTTTTTACAAACAAATTTTATTTTTAACGTAATCTCAAACCGAGTCTTATGCATAAAAAAGAAAAGAGTTTTCCGTGTTTACAGCCCAAGCCCTCCTATTTTGGATTCTCCCCGCCACGGCATTCCACGCTGTTTTTGTTTTCTCTTCTAAGCCAAAACCAAAGAAACCAAAAAAACAAAAAACAACCCCGGCTCAAACAAAAGCATCAAAACGTGTCTCCATCTCCTCCTCTCACCTCAAAAAAAAAAAAAAAAAAAAAAAAAAAAAACCACCAAATGAAAACAAAAAAACAGTTTGAGTTTTTGGAGGAGAAGCAAAGCTGCTGAGAATGTAATCTTGAATCCATCAACCACCAGGAAGAGTTTGGAAGAAGCCCGAGAGGGGGGCAGAGCGGGTTAGCGAGAGCCTTGTCGCCACGGCCAAGAGGAAACAAATAGTAATGAAAATTCTTCTAACCTAATATCTAAAATTAAGATAATACCTTTTTTCTTTTACGATGAAATCGAAATAATCATATTCTCAAAATATATATAATGTCGCTTTCATATATGAGAATTACAATTCTTTTTTTTTTTTTTTTTTAATTTGACGTGCTTCTCATATATGAGATTTTAGTGCTATATGTTTATTGTATTGAAGTGTATGAATCATTATTAAATCCGTCTTTATTTATAGAGAAAATGAGTAGTGAATAAAAAATTTTATACTAAATCAAGTAGGAAATAAACCTAGAGAATAATATAAAATATTCTTAACAAGGTCAATTTTTTTTTTTATATATATATATTTTTATGAGTATAATTTTGTATTTTGCACTTGGACTTTCTGACACTCGACAACCAATAAAAAATACTCAGCAACCAATATTTTGCTAAGAAAATTGCCAGAGCAAAACTACCGAAGAAATTCTCATTTCCCACCAAAACATATTCACACAATGGCAACACTAAGCGAAAAGGGTAGAAATGAGTTGAGGGACGTAGGGGGTGGGGTATTTATAGGAGACAAAAGCGTTGAGGATAAGAATGAGTTGCTTTTTCAGGTTTGTGTACAATTGAATGTTCAATATACTATTATCCAAAGATTCTAGGGTCGCCGATCAAGTGTTCGGTGGTTCACGGTTGAACGTTCGGAGATAAGGTTAGGATCAAACATTCGGTGGTCCATACACAAACATTCTCAACTAGGGTTTGGCTCAAACGTTCGGTCACAAGGCTTCGAATGTTCGGTCAAAAGTCAAAAGTAAAAGGTCAAAATTCTTATTTTTAATGAATCCTAATGAATTTGGCAAACTCATTAGCCCTTCGTAAGTTAAATTACAACCTCAGTAAACACTCGGAGTACTACACATCCTCAAAGCCCACAAATTCTCATCGTTCTTTGAATATCTTCACCATTTCATTCTCACTATTTTTCTGATTTATGGGTTTGTATATTCTGGGTTTCTCTTAGATGATTAGGAGGGTGTTTAAGTTGTTTAACAAACAACCCCTAGATCTGTGAAAAATCTAGTAAAATTTTTTGGTATAGTTTAGATCTATCTGGTATAATTAGATCTGTTTTTGGTATAGAATATGTTTGGAGAGGCATGAGGCTGAATGGGGTCTTGGTAGGAGGGCTTTTAGATGTATATGTTTCTCTGTCTTGACAGAACAGTTCTTTCAACTTGTTAATGTCTTGTTGTTGCTGTTTTTTAGTGTTGCTATTTCTAAATAATATGGTTGTATTGAGGCATTTAAATTTGTCGATTTTTTTTATTTAACAGAAAAAGAAAAACAAGAAAGTTTCTTTTTCTTTAAATTTGTGTTTTTTGGCTTGAAAATTCATTTGTTTGGTTTGATTAATTTTTCCTGCCGGTAGTTAAATACAATTTACTATTTATTTAATAACAGATGGAAGACACTCTTAGTGGCACAATTGGTACGAGTACAACACTCGCAAGTAGCCTTGCCCCTATTCTTATGGAGGACATTCCCATAACACCTTCCTCCATCAATGTTCAAAGCTTCACACGTTTCCTCCCTCCACAAAAGAAACAAACCAAAAATAACACATGTTAATTAGTCTATTGCATGGGACTACTTTAAAAAAGTGGAACCAATTAATAAGGAGAATCCTAAAGATATGTGCAATTATTGCAATCGACTGATAGGGTGTCATCATAGAAGAAATGACACTTCAGCCATGATGACCTACCTACAATGCAACTGTCCAAACTCTCCGCTCAAAAAATCAAAACTCTCCAAAAATCAAACTTTGTTACAAATGTCATTTAAGAAGGCGGTAGACAACACTAGTGTCCCCCAAACGGGATTTGCAAAGTATGATCCGGACAACATAAGAGGTTCGCTTGTTCGGTATCTCATCAAATGTGAGTTGCCTTTTAGGCATGTGGAGACTGAGGGGTTCAAAGAATTTTTTAATGGATTGGAACCTAGGTTCAAAGTGCCATGTCGTGTTACTATACAAAGAGATTGCATGAAACTATACATGGAAGAGAAGCTTAAGTTGAAGGCTTTGTTGAGCGGTCAAAGGGTTTGTATCACTACCGATACATGAACATCCCTACAAAATTTGAATTACATGTGTGTTACTACTCATTTCATAAATCGTGATTGGATAATGCATAAGAAAATTCTCAAGTTTTGCCTAGTTCCCAATCATGAGGGTGATACCAATGGAAGAGTGTTTGAGACTACATTGATACAGTGGGAGCTTGATAGTATTTTCACAATTACAATTGATAATGCATCATCCAATGATGTGGGTATTGAGTATATGAGAAGAATGATAAAAGATAAGAATTTTACTGTTTTGGGAGGTGAGTTTATTCACATGTGGTGTGTTGCTCATATTTTGAATCTTGTTGCAAATGATGGTTTGAAAGACTTAAATGACTCTATTTGTAATATTAGGAATGCAGTGAGATGTGAAGTCTTCACCGGAAATGATAGCAAAGTTTAAAGATTGCATAGAGCAAGAAAATATTCAATGTAAGAAGATGGTGTGTTTGGATGTTCCCAATAGGTGGAACTCAATATACTTAATGCTGAGCATCTCTGAAAAGTACCAAAGAGCATTTGAACAAATAAGAGAGGATGATCATTTAGTTGTTCCTGATCTCTTGATTGGAAAAATGCTAGGATACTTGTAAAGTATTTAAAAACTTTTTATGATGTCACGTTGAACATTTCTTGTTCAAAATATGTCACTGCCAATTTATATTTCATGCAAATTTGTATTATTTAAGATACTTTGAATGATGGATGTCTCGATCCGACCATGAGTGTTGTGGCTCTTAGGGTGCATTTGGGAGTGCGTTTTTAAAAAAATAATTTGCGATTTTAAACCAAATCGCAACTTTAGGGTGTTTGGGATTGCGATTTTAAAAACGTAAATTTTAAAATCGCAAAAAAATTTGCGATTTTCATAAGCTGATTAGAGGGTGCTTATTTGAAAAAGTGCGAATTTAAAACAAAATCACGATTTTTATTAAAAAGATATTTGGAGCAATAGTTACCTTTTTTAGAACGGGAATGAAAAAAATATCAAGAATATTCACCTAAAATATATTAAAACCCTTTTTTTCTCTTTTTTTTTTTTTTTTTCTTCATCCTCTCTGTCTTGTTCATCCTTATTGGTAATTTGGTTATGAAACCGCAATTATATGCTAATGTTATCCAAACACTCAATTGATAAAAAAAGTACTTTTAAGTTTGTTTTACCAAACGCCTGTGCGATTTTAAAAACGCAATTTTTAAAAACGCAATTTTTTAAATCGCACTTATTGAAATGATATGATATACTTGATGTTATATGTTGCTTTTGTTATTGACCCGCGCTACAAGATGAAAGCTTTGGTGTTTTGGTTGAAAAGATGCAATGGGCCGGAGTGGGCCGATCAAATAGAGAAAAAAGTGAGACATCTTCTAAGGGCCCGTTTGGGAGTGCGATTTCAATAAGTGCGATTTTAAAAATTGCGTTTTTAAAATCGTACAGGCGTTTGGTAAAACATACTAAAAAGTTTTTTTTTTTTTTTATCAATTGAGTGTTTGGATAACATTAGCATATAATTGCAGTTTCATGACCAAATTACCAATAAGGATGAACAAGACAGAGAGGATGAAGAAAAAAAAAAAAAAAAAAAAGAGAAAAGAAGGGTTTTAATATATTTTAGGTGGGTATTCTTGGTATTTTTTTCATTCATGTTCTAAAAAAGGTAACTATTACGCCAAATATCTTTTTAATAGAAATCGTGATTTTGTTTTAAATTCGCAATTTTTCAAATAAGCACCCTCTAATCAGCTTATGAAAATCGCATATTTTTTTGCGATTTTAAAATTTTCGTTTTTAAAATCGCAATCCCAAACACTCTAAAGTTGCAATTTGGTTTAAAATCACAAATTATATTTTTAAAAACGCAGTCTCAAACGCACCCTAAATCGTTTGACTGAGCAATATACTAAGGGCCCGTTTGGGAGTGCGATTTCAATAAGTGCGATTTTAAAAATTGCGTTTTTAAAAATTATATTTTTAAAATCGCTACTTTTTAAAATCACACAGGCGTTTGGTAAAACATACTAAAAAGTACTTTTTTTATCAATTGAGTATTTAGATAACATTAGCATATAATTGCGGTTTCATGACCAAATTACCAATAAGGATGAACAAGACAAAGAGGATGAAGAAAAAAAGAAAAGAGAAAATAATGGTTTTAATATATTTTAGGTGGGTATTCTTGGTATTTTTTTCATTCCCGTTTTAAAAAATGTAACTATTGCGTCAAATATCTTTTTAATAGAAATCGTGATTTTGTTTTAAATTTGCACTTTTTCAAATAAGCACCCTCTAATCAGCTTATGGAAATCGCAGATTTTTTTGCCATTTTAAAATTTGCGTTTTTAAAATCGCAATCCCAAACACCTTATAAGTTTCATAGGAATGCAATGTCTCAATTTGATGTGGCTATAAGAAGTTCAAATGCTACTTCCTCGAATGTTATTGATGATAACTCGAAAAATTCTATGGATAAATTTAATTCATTATTCTCCCAACACCCTATGGAAGAGAATAATTTGGAGTATAGATTCGAAGTAGATAGGTATTTTTTAGATGCGTGTGAAGCAACAAAAAAGGAATTTGATGTTTTAGCATGGTGGAAGATTAATGCGCTCAAATATCCTATCCTTGCAAAAATAGCCCACGATGTATTAGCCATCCCCATTTCTACTATTTCCTCTAAGTCCGCCTTTAGCATCGAGGGACGGGTATTGGATCCTTTTAAGAGTTTATTGTCTCCACTTACCATTGAAGCCTTGATTTGCACACAAAATTGGATAAGGAACAACCCAATTGACAATCGGGAGTTGGAGGAATTTGAGGAAAGTTACGATGAGCAAGGTAAATGTTTTATAAATTAGTTGAAACCTACTTTTACTTAGTTATTTTATTTCATTTAACTCAAATTTCTTTTATTGTAGATAGACCTCAAACTCAACCTCCAAATTCAATGAGTGAATTTTCTCTTGTCTAGAAGTTCATTAGTAATAAAGGTTCATATGTTTTGAATTGTCATCATATTTTACTTACAATACAATTATCATTATATTTTACATTTAATTGATTTCATGATTGCAGAGGAAACTTCTCATCAATGGCTAGGTTTTGTGCTACACAATGTTTACTTCTACATGATGATGGATTCTCTAACAATGTATGTGGATAATCTACAAGTCTTTTGAGCCGGGTTTGCTAGCTCTGAAATTTTGGAAATAGATGGGGTTTCTTATTTCGTTAGGTTTACATAGGGGCTGGCAAAATACGTTCACGTGTCGGATTCGTGTCAACCCGATTAAGCCGTAAATTCGTTTATGTCAATCCGAACAGGACATGTTTATTAAATAGGTGATCCGTTTATGACTCAAACTCGTTTAACCTAAATCTCAACCCTAAAACTACGTATAGTGTTCGTATCGAGTTAGCGCATCGCGGGTTAAGTTTATTAAACGGGTTGACCCTTTTATGTCCGAATCCGTTTAACCAAAACTTTAATCCCTAAACCTAAAACTAGGCGTCGAGCTCGCAGGTTGAATTGATAGCCCTAGGTTTTCACAGCCCCAGTGAAAAAGAGGGAAAATTCTACACTTACAAAATTTTCTCCTCAACGATGATGATTAATCACTTGGGAATCAACTTTTTAGAATAAAATTTTACAAATATAGTAAGGGTTTAACAAGAAATATTAAAAATTGGGGAAATCTATTAACATTCCTTCTCATGTATAGGCTCAAACTCTTTTTTAATAGGTAAGGCCCAATACGTGAAATATTTAATTAATTTAAAAATGGGGGGTGAATTAACAAAGTTAATGTTTGATCGTAGGACATTTGGCTTTTATATCATGTTAAATCACCAATTGTCCTAAAAGCAAGCTTATAGAAAGAGATAAATTTAATCACTTAATCATTACTTTAACTATATATATTAATTTAAAAAAAATATTAAACATGCTTGTTTTGAGAAAACACCAATAGATTTAGAGACTTCTTATTTGCATATCTCATAAAATAAAAATAAATAAATAAACTTCTTACTTACTAATAAATATTTTTCTCTTTTATATCACGTCAAACTAAAAGGTACTTTTCTTTAAAAATAAATAAATTAAAAAAAAAAAATTCAAGAAGTTATACCCTTTAATTATTATCTTAAAATTTAATTAATTTTAGCAAAAATTTCAATTAAAAAAATTTGACGCTAAGGATTTTCTTGACATTTCGATTAACCCAGGGAGTAAATTGTCAAAAAAAAATACCTTAGGAACAAAAAAAATTTGACGCATTTACCCAAAATGTTTTGATATTATTTCCCTTAATTAAATCATGTTAGTACACTCACAATACCTTAACCTTTTAATTATTAAACTAAAATGGCTAATAAAAAGACAAAAATAACATCTACCATTCACAAACGCATTTATTTTTTAATAGTTTCTATCGGTTTAAGTTTTGAATACAATTGGTAACTTTTTTTAAGAAAATGAGTGATTTAACAATCTCATACTCCAATAAACTATCGTTGCATCACACCACTGCAATGGGATGAGGGATTTTTTTATTTTTTATTTTTTATTTTTTTGGGTTTTTTTAGTTTTTATTTTTATTTTATTTTTTTGTATTTTTCATATATATATATATATATATATATATATATATATATATATATATTTTGTGGGCTTTTCGTGGTGGAGATTGGGAAATTCTTCTTGTTTTGATGGTGCAGGTTGATTTGGTTTGGACGATTTATTTGGTGTTGTTGTTGCTGGCAAATGGGTACATTTGGTGTTCTTGTGGGGATTAATTTTTTAATTAAAATGAATAAAAAAATTCTAAAAATAATTATTTAAAAAAAAAAAAAAAAAGTTTAGATACGCTCTTGGATGCCAGTATGGAAAAATAGTTAGTTATATTAAAAAAATGATTTTAGTTATTATTTTTTTAATATTAAAAATATAAATAAGTCATTATAAATACTCTTAATACATTATTTAAGAGGAATTATTTTTTCTTGGCCACAAAATTTTGGCAAGTCCCACGACTCCCACATGTTTAATTTTGACTGGAATGGATCCAGTCACATCTTTTATTCCTTAGGTTGACCCTTTGAAGTAACGTGTAGATGGAAGTGCCGTTGCTTTTTTTCATTTCTTTCTTTTTCTTTTTTCTTATTGGAAATTCGAGGTCAGCCACGTCATCTTCGCCCACTCATATCTGACATATAATCCCAGCTGTACGCACTTTTACAGCCTGTTACCCTCTCAGACCTTTTCTCTCTCTCTCTCTTATATAAGTCCTTCTCGGTCGCACGCACACTAGTTTGCCTTTGAGACCAAGAAAGCTCCCAAGTCTTGCAATGGATCCGTGCCCTTTTGTGCGGATCCTCGTCGGAAATCTAGCCCTGAAGTATTCCATAGCCTCCTCCAAGGCTTCCCAGTGCTTCTGCAAGATCAAACTCAAGAACTTTCCGACCCAGTACGCCACGGTCCCTCTCATCCTTCAAGAAAGCCAAACCCACTCCTCCCACGACCGCGCCCTGGCCGCCTGCTTCACTTTGGACAAGACCCACATCGACAATTACAAACTCGCCGGGAATGGCGACAACCCGGTCTTGCAGATTGCGGTCTACGCGGGGCGGAGAGGGGCGGCGTGTGGATTAATCAACGGTGGGAAGTTTTTGGGGACTGTCGAGGTGGAGGTGGATCTGATCGCGGTTGAGACGAGGGCTAGTAATATCCATAAGGGTTGGGTTGCTGTCGGAGGGAGCAGCAGGAAAGTTTCGTCGGCGGCGCAGTTGCACTTGAGCGTTAGAGCCGAGCCTGATCCGAGATTCGTGTTCCAGTTTGACGGCGAGCCGGAGTGCAGTCCTCAGGTGTTTCAGGTCCACCGGGATGTCCGCCAGGCTGTGTTTTCTTGCAAGTTCGGTTTCAAGAACGCCAACGATCGAAGTTCTTTATCTGGGTAATTAGTTATTGTCATCCTACAATTACTGTTAATTCTTTTGTTTGGTTGCTGAGACAATTGAAGGGAAAAAAAAACAAAAAAAGAGTTATTTAACTGTCAAATGAGTATTGATTTATCATTATCATATATATATATATATGCAGGCCATCGATGAGCGAACGAAGCACAGCAAGAAGTTGCTTAATGGGCTCACACTTTCGCAAGGACAGAGAAATCGGAAAACAAAGAAAGGGGTGGCAGATAACCGTCCACGACCTCGCCGGCTCAACAGTGGCCATGGCGTCCATGGTAACCCCGTTTGTGCCATCCCAAGGGTCCGACAGTGTCAGCCAGTCCAACCCCGGCGCGTGGCTCATCCTCCGCCCCGGCGACGGCGCGTGGAACCCGTGGGGCCGCCTAGAGGCGTGGCGCGAGTGCGGCGGGTCCGACTCCGTCGGGTACCGCTTCCATCTTCTCTCCAATTCCGACGCCACCGCCACGCTCGCCGCCGGCGCAATCAGCTCCAAGAACGGCGGCAAATTCAGCATAGACATGACCTCCACCGTCGGTACCACCACCCCAGTGCACACCCCAAAAACCAGCTGCGATTTCGGGTCCGGATCATTTTCTTTGTCCTCCAAACCGTCCTCCCGATCAGGGTCAGGATCCGGGTCGGAGCTCGGGTATGGACCTCTTCCACCACAAGCAGACGCGGGGTTTGTAATGTCGTCTACTGTGGAAAGAGCAGGGAGGTGTAGCCAGCTGGAGGTGGAGGTGGGGGCGCAGCACGTGACATGCTCGGAGGACGCAGCGGTGTTCGTGGCACTGGCTGCGGCCATGGATCTCAGCATGGACGCTTGCGGATTGTTCTCTAAAGAGCTCCGAGAGGAGCTTAGGCAGTAGTGTCGGTTTTTTGTCGTTTCATTAGTAGTTGTCTGTCGTTTTATTGCAGCAGAGGTATTAGCGAGTTGGTTTAGGTGCTAGGATAATTGGATTCTTTGATAAAGCTGAAAACTAACAGCAGTTTTTGGGTTTTTTTTCTCCATTAAATATTGTACAGTGAGGGATAATTAGGCATGCATTATTATCATTTTTTAATCCTTCATGCCTGTCATCTGTACAGCTTGTTCTTTCTTTCATATATATATTAATGTAGTTCAATGAGCATCCTATGACCTATGTTTGTAGGAGCCTTTATATTGAAGTAATCCATGTATGGTGTTGTACGGATAATCCAATCAAATTTAAATGAAATAAACGATTGTACAAAGCACCATGTTCTCTACGGTTAAAACGGGGAGCTTGATGGGTATGGTGTATAATAATGTATATTACTTTTTTTTCTTTTTTTTTTTTTTAGAGGACAAAATCATTGACACGTGTGAAATTTGACATCATCAGTGGTTGAGCTCTCTAATCTTTAGCTAAAGTTAATTTTAGACAGCTCATTGAGAATTTTTATTTTTTTATTTTTAATTTTGAATTTTGAATTTTAGAACGGCAAGACCCATTCGATGAGATTAGGTTGTTTTAACGGTAGTCTGCAATGGCGAAAAGATAGGTAAAGAGCTTCATAGAACAAACAATAATGGATGTATTGACTTATAAAATAATAATAATAATAATAATTGATGTATTGAATGCGCAAACATTAATTGAAGTTGAAGTTGTTTCTTCGTTAATCATAATCTTCCTCTTAATTGAAAGTTAGAATCGTTTATCGCTAAAGCATGATGGCTTTTGAATTTAATTCTAATTTGGCTTTCTTCATAAAATTCATTTCGACGCAAATTGATTTGCCCATAATTTGACTAGATAGGCTTCCCATTTTTTTTTTTAATTTTTTTTTTTAAAGGATTCAGGTTTTGTTAGAGTATCTTCAGCAGAAGTAGGCAAACTAGTTACTAAAAAAGTACAAACTTTTATTTTAATTACTCCTTTTTCTATACACATTCCAACGAATTCTCTATTCTACACTTTATTTTCTTTAAATATTATTTTGTGTGTGAAAGAAAGTGCAGAAGAGAGAGAGAAAGTAAAAGAAAGAAAGTAAGAGACAAAAAATAATAAACAAAGTTTATAATATGAATAGTAAATATGCTAATCTGCCTATTTATTATTCACACTAGATGAAGAAAAAAAAAAAAAAAAAAAAAAAAGACAGATTTTACTATTATTAGAAATTTGATTATTGTTGTTCTACCTACTAGTGACATTAACTCCCCCTTGGGGTCCCCATTTCTCCTTTTTTTTTTCTTCTCCTTCGTTTTTTCTTCTCTTTTTTTTTTCCTTCGTGGGTGTTTTTTCTAATATGTTTTGATGACTTTGTAGTGTTTACCAAGGGAAAAAAGGACTATGGTCGTTGGCCATTATTCACTTCTTTCTTTATTTTCTTTCATTTGAATCTGAATTTGAAATTGTATGTGTTTACTTTTGCTCTACACATATTGGGAAGAATGGTACACTTGTTCTTAAGTTAATACCTTTAACTGCACAATTGTTAAGGTGTCAGTAAAAATTACTATTAAATTTTAGATAAATTATGATTAGATTCTGAATCTAATACTAATTTTAACTACCATATCAAAAAGTGTGCACTTAAAAATGTAGGTAGTCTATGTTGAAAATGAAATCATACATTATTATAAGGCCAAACAAATACGGTGCACAACCCATGAGCCTTTGAGGGGACAAGAGACTTTCTTATGAGGGAGATGGTGAAACAAAAAGAGAAATAACAAACAAATATGAACATTTGTAGCAGTTCAATTATGGTTTAGATAAACCATATGCATAATCTGTCGGCCAAAAAATTTGGCTCATATTATCTGAATTTAGACAATATTAAAGTTTTAGAGTTGTTGTTGGAGATACTTTAACACATTGGGATAAGCATGGCATATTGCAAAAGGTAACAATTGGAGCATACTATCATATTTAGCCTCTATAACATGTAGTTTTAAATCATAC
The DNA here is from genome assembly GCF_965113065.1 of Corylus avellana. NCBI lineage: Eukaryota > Viridiplantae > Streptophyta > Magnoliopsida > Fagales > Betulaceae > Corylus > Corylus avellana. The sequence goes on along the minus strand of NC_142493.1, from coordinate 4,938,596 downwards.
TCTGTAAAAAAATCAGATGAAATTTGACCACTTATTCAAATATAGGGTTACAAGTTTTTTATTTTTGGCTAAAATTTAGAAGACAAAAAAAAATAAAAATAAAAAATAAAAAGGAACATGTAAGTTGTAACCAATTTAATAAGAATGTAAGAATTACATTTTCTTATGCTTGGACATGACTTTCTCATGACAAAAGATCATTTGTGCATGCCGAGCAATAACAATATGACTAATTGACTTTCTCATGACTTTCTCATTTTCTTTTGCTTATTGTTATTATTATTATTTTTTTTTCTTACAGGTTCAAGCCCCACCGCGCCGGGTGTGCCGTCCACCATTTATGTCGTGTCTTTTTCTAGGGTTGATGGGGTTCTTGGATCGGAATGTTCAAAACTCGATCTATGTTATTCTGTCAGACCTACCTTGACACATGCCACTCCATCGCGTGCATCGGCCTCGCCCACTTCCAATAGCACATGTCACTTCTGATTTCGGCAACCCTGCGACGGATCGTGACTTGCACGCGCTTGTCCGTAGTTTTTTTCGTTTTCTTGCTAAAATCATCTGGCAGCCTTCCTCCAATGGTGTTTTGTGTTTTCCCCTATTTTTCTTGTATTTTGTGATTCTTGCCTGTTGGGTTGAAGATGTGAATAATTTCTTAACTTGCGAGTCGAGGAGGATGAGTTTCGGTAGGAGGATGTTACTACTTATATATCGAATTAAGTCTGTTTAGAGCAGACCTATTGTTGCAACTGAAAATTAGTCATGAGTTATCAAATTTTGATGTCATATATAGGTCTTGAATGTTAGATTGTTAAATATCTATGATTTGTAACCTTATAGTTTCAACTATGATTTTGTCAAACATTTTGCTTTGTGATGTAAGTTTTATGCTCATAATTCGTCATCAATTAATAAGACTAAAATAATTTCTCCTAAAAGAAATGAATGGAGAGGATGCCGGCAAATGCTATTTTTCATTCCCCTCATCTTCTCCTCTCTCTTGTTTTTGCTTTTTGTTTTTTGAAAAATCAAAATGTTAAAAGAGGGAAGATGGTGTGGGGATCGTATTCTAGCATCCCTCGGAGGATGCCTGTCTCAATGGTGCAATTATGCAATCAAAAACATCAATACTTTTGTCAAGAAAACATAGGATTCTCATTGTTTTTGCAATAGGTCACAATGTCGCATGGATCGATGTCCAACAAAAATTGGAAAAAAAGAAAAAAAAAAAAAAAAAGAAAAAGAAAAACAATCTCTACAAAATAGAGGCACAAGGAATTAAAAAATAAACCTCCATGCCTAATCAATCCTCGCTTTACAAAATTTTAATCAGGAAAATACAGCCAAAAATCGCTGTTATTCTATCACTAGAATCAAAGAATGCACTAAAACGACGAGCTAACACCGCTAAAACGACAAAGCCCGACCCTACTACTGCCTGAGCTCCATTCGGAGCTTCTTGGAGAACAACTCGCAAGCGTCCATGCTGAGATCCATGGCCGCAGCCAGCGCCACGAACGCCGCCGCGTCCTCGGAGCAAGTCACGTGCTGCGCGCTCACCTCCACCTCGGGCTGGCTACACCCCCCTGCTCTTTCCACGGTAGACGACATCACAAACCCCGCGTGTGCTTGTGGTGGAAGAGGTCCGTACCCGAGCTCCGACCCGCATCCTGACCCGGATCGAGAGGACGCTCTGGACGATGCGAAAGATCCGGACCCGAAATCGCAGCTGCTTTTGGGGGTGTGCACTGGGGTCGTGGTAGCGACGCTGGAGGTCATGTCTATGCTGAATTTTCCGCCGCTCTTGGAGCTGATGGCGCCTGCGGCGAGCGTTGCCGCGCTGGCGTCGGAATCGGAGAAGAGCTGGAAGCGGTATCCGACAGCGTCGGAACCGCCACGCTCGCGCCACGCCTCTAGGCGGCCCCAGGGGATCCACGCGCCGTCGCCTGGGCGGAGGATGAGCCACGCGCCGGGGTTGGATTGGCTGACGCGATCGGATCCCCTGGACGGCACGAATGGGTTGACCATGGAGGCCATCGCCACCGTTGAGCCGGAGAGATCGTGGACGGTTATGTGCCATCCCTTTCTCTGTTTTCCCATTTGTTGGTCCTTGCGAGAGCCCATCAAGCAACTTCTTGACGTGCTTGGTGAACTTCGATCCACCATGTTCTTGAAACCAAATTTGCAAGAAAACACAGGCTGCCTAACATCGCCATGGACGACCTGAAAAACCTGAGGACTGCACTCCGGTTCTCCGTCGAACTGGAATACGAATCTCGGATCCGGCTCGGCGCTAACGCTCAAATACAACTGCGCCGACGAGCCGCCTTTCTTGCTGTTCCCTCCAATACCGACCCACCCCTGGTGAATATTACTAGCCTTCGTCTCCACCGCGCGGAGATCCACCTCCACCGCGACAGTTCCCAACAACTTCCCGCTGTTCAACCCACACGTCGTCCCTCTCCGACCCGCGTAGACCGAAATTTGCAAGACCGGGTTCTTGCCCTTCCCAACGAGTTTGTCGACGTGGGTCTTGTTGAGAGTGAAGCAGGCGGCGAGGGAGCGGTCGTGGGTTTGGCTTTCATGAGCGATCAGAGGGACCGTTGCGTACTGGGTGGGGAAGTTCTTGAGTTTGATCTTGCAGAAGCAGGGGGACGTGGAGGGGTGGACGCCGGAGAAGGAGGCCTTGGAGGATATGGGAAATTTCACGGCCAGGTTGCCGACGAGGATCCGCACAAAAGGGCACGGATTCATTGCAAGGTTTTGGAGTAGAGATTTCCGATTTCTTCGATTGGTTGGTGTCTTCGTTCCAGAGGCCAAGTAGAGCACGTTTGAAGAAGATATAATGGAGAGAGTAGGCAGAAAGAAGAGAGAGATGTGAAGTGCAAACAGCCTGTACTTTTACAGCTGGTGATCATAATATGAGATATGAGTGGGGGATAATGATCTGATGCGACCGACTTCACTTTCCTTATCAAAGCAAAGAAAGATGATTGGATGTTTATTAAAAAAAACAAAAAATTGGCACTTAATTATTTTTTCAAAAGCTTAAATTGGATAATGAAAATAGGGAAAATGTATAATAAATCCCTGAGTCAATCCTTCAAAATTTTAATATTCTTAAGTTTTTTTATTTTCAAAAATTTAGTCTCTGGATCAATTGAAATGACAATAAAACTCTTGCCGTTTAAATTTTTTAACATACGTTAAAGAAATTCAAAACGCATCGTTTTACTCTAATAAAATATTAATTTTTTATTAATTTAATTTAAAAAATTAAATCTAAAAAAAAAAAATTAAGGGCGCCGGTTGTTAAAAAATTTTAACGGCAAGGATTTTATTGTCATTTCAATTGATCCAGAGACTAAATTTTCGAAGAAAAAAAACTTAAGGATATTAAAATTTTAAATTGTTGACTCAGGGATTTGTTATACATTTTTCCATGAAAATAAAACATGTTGTATTATGATTCTATGAATATAACAAAGAGTAATTATGAAAAATTCTACTTAGGATTCTCAATTGTTCATGTATCATCATTCTTGCTTACGTAGCACGTTCACATCTATTTTTTATTTAAAAAAAATTAAAAAAATAATAAAAAGAAATTCTAGATAATATATCAATTAAAATTAGTTATTGAATTAGTATTTATGTAAAAGAAGAAAAAAAATTCCAATGACCGATTATAATTTTGATGGTCACATCAGTAGTTTACAAATAAAATTACTTATTTCATAAAAATAATGTAACAGTCACAACTAACTCTTATATTTTTTAGAGTATTGTTATATAGTATATTTTTATCTTATAATTATCTTACAATATTGGCGTAAGGATCCAAATTAGTCATTAAATCCTTTTAATTATTATTTAAAAATGATTAATCAAAATATTATTTGAGTGTCACGTCAACCTTAATATTGGATAAATCTTGAATAGAATTATAGTATTTACCAATTTTTTTCCTTTTTTAACATTAAATTATCTAATGGTTAATTAGAATTACCACATTAGTATAATGAATAATTGTAAAATAAAAAAATTATTTATTTATAACAAACCAAATAATTATGAGAATGTCTTATCAAGAGCTCTTACAATTGCAGAGAATTCCCAACAATCACTCCCGATATATTACCCGTTAATAATATATCAGAATATATCTCTAATATATCAGAATTAGATGGAGTTAGTTATTATTTTCCCTTTGCGGAACAAAAACCAGAAAAGAGTAAAGAGGCGGTCAACGTCAACGAGTAAGTCTACGAAAGCTCACCAAAGGAATGCTGTAGGGTAGCTGTCCCTTATGCACAAAATTCATGGCATGCGTGGGGCTGAGCTGGAACTCTCAGTGCGCACGTACGATATGGTTGCCAGCAGGCAGCAGTTGCAAATATGCCAACCCAAGTCTCTCTCTCTCTCTCTCTCTCTTACTGTCTCTGCAATGCGGCTTCTGATTGGCTACAACTATTAAACAGCTGTTGCGTACTTCTGCCGGAGGAAGGAGTGTCTTTGGACTGTACCGTGACCTTAGTGGGTCCCTTTTTTTTTTTTTTTTTTTTGTTGATAATCCGGAAAAACAGAACATGGGTGCCACTGAGACCACATGAGACTGCCACCTCGTCTGTTTTCAACTTGTTTATTATATAATTAAGTGAAAAATTAGAGACCCATGTCATTGCGACCAATAACGTTGAATTACTTCAAAAAATAGTCATGCAAAACAAATAAATAAATAAACTTAAGAGTTTGCGAAAGATTTCATTTCATTTTTTAATGTTTATCGAAGACCTATTGGAGCCCATGAATAACACATTTTATAACATGGGAGCTTCTCTTTTCTTTTCTTTTTCTATTTTTAAATAGAAATCCGACACGTATATAAAAAAAAAAAAAAATGTCAAACATCTCTTTAAAAAAATTCAATTTACTTTAAGTAACTTAGCCTCAACGTACCCTTCTCTAAATTTTTTTTTTTTTCCCCCTCTTATTGGATAGGGCACAAAGCAATTATTATTTAAACCCTAAATAATAATAATACTTTTTAATTCCTTAATTGAGGGATTGAGATTGATGTAATACATTTGATCTGATTTGTTTATTTTAAATGAATGATCAAGATTATTACAGTAAATAAAAAATGAAAAAAAGAAAGAAAGTAAGGTGGATTGGGTAGCTATCGTAGTTGGCGAATTTTTTTTAGTGGACAAAAGGAGTGGTTTCCACCCTTAAACTAATAATTAGGGATTGCTAAATCATTCTATTTCCCTATAAAACTGGTTCGACTAACAGTCCGTTTTAAAAAAATAATTTACTTTTTTAAACCAAAACACAATTTTCTAATACTTGGGATTGCGATTTTAAAAACATAAGTTTTAAAATCATGAAAAAATTCGCGATTTATATAAGTCGATTAGGGGTGTTTATTTGAAAAGTGCGAATTTAAACTAAAATCACGATTTCGCTTAAAACAATATTTGCCTATTTGGCCATAAAACCGCAATTATATGCTAATGTTATCCGAACAGTCAATTGATATAAAATAAAAAATAAAAAAATAAAAAAAACTTCTTAACATGTTTTACCAAACGCCTATACGATTTTAAAAAGTAGCGATTTCACAAACGGGCACTAACCTTAAATCGGTCATTAGGATTGGTTGAATCATCTCTTTGGCCAAAGTGACAGTTAGTTTTTTTTTTTTTTTTTGATTAATAAGAATTTCATTAGAAGCAAAGCTCAAAACAAAGCAACTCCTCAGCACAATTACAAACCCTTACAACTGAATACCAAAACAGGGAAAAACAAACCTACAAGCCAACATTACATAGTATAGCAATAGGTAAATTCCACAAAGAGCACAATAAAAGATTCTCCCTAGTTCTAGGAAACCCTCTTTTCCCAGCAAGTCTAGTCCTGACTTCCTAGAAAACTTGTTTCAATAGCTGCTCTTAGTACTTGGAATACCATCATTCTAAGCTTATTTCTTGTGCGCCAAAACTTATAAACCATAGAACCAAGAACCAATCGATATAGCAAACGATTAAGGGAGTTCTTCCCTCAACTATTATAGCCTAACTGCACAAGATCATCCCATATAATAGGAGGCATATCAATTCTGTAACGAAACATGCAGAATTTTCAGATTTTGGAACTAAAGCTGCATTCAAAGAAAATGTGGTCACGTGTTTTCAATTGACTATAGCAAAAACAACACTGAACCTCACCCTTATAACCCCATTTGAGTAACCTTTGCACTCTTCTTTCTAAGAACTTCCCAAGTCTCTGAATTAACATAAATACCCTTCTTAAAAACAGTCCAAATTGATTTATCACATTGATCCAAGCTAACTTTAGAAAGCCTAGCTTTAATATCAACTAGAGCTTCTGATCTAATTGGTCTCCAAAATCAATTCCCATCGCAAATGACTGAGGACAATTTAACTTCAATATTACTTTAAGCATCCTAGACCACCGTAAAAGCATATTGCTCAATCAAAACATCTGCAGGATGCCACAAGTCCAGCACAGATGGTCGTGGGACCATCTTTTGTAGCTAAGGGAATAATTCGACTGCATCAATAGGCTATAGCTATCCCAACCCCCCTCCTTTTTTTTTTTTTATTATTATAATAATTTGAGATATCTACTTAAAATAAACAACCCAAATAAGAAATTTGACAAGCAGCCTCGCCGATTTGCCAAGGTTGCCTCTTAAAGGCAGGACCACGTGCATTAAGGCAGCCTCTATTTTGTCCTCCTTGTCCAGCTGCATCGCCGCTTAGCGACAAGACAGCCTCCACTTTTACTGTCGGATCCACCCCAAAATTCTCTTCGGATCAGTTTGATTCCAAATTGAAACTGTAATGATATTTAATACTTAATTCCGTTGCTATACCGCTCTTATACAATTTTATGATATGAAAAATTAGCCCACATTATCATCTTGTATAATAGCGGTGTTTAATAGAATTATTATTCTCACATATTTAGGTTTTGTTTGATTTGCAGAATGTCCCAATAAACAACGGGATGGTAGTGGCCACGGCCACCCCAGAGGAGCTCCATGCCCACGGCTACCCCCTGCCACCCCAAAATGCGACAGGAGTGGTCACACCACTCCCAAACAGCTCAGGGGTGGTCCCCTCAGGCGTTTGGGGGTAATGCAACCACTCCCGGCCTCTTTTGTGGGTAATCGACCACCTAGTCACCCACTTTATTTTTCATATTTTTTATTTTGTTTTAAGTTTAAAATTTAAAAAAAAAAAAAACAATTATATGGATATTTTTGAAAAATGTATTATATTCTTTAAGGATTAGTTAAGCCACTAAAAAATTAGTGACTTAGTTAATCCTATGTGTATAAGATTAGTAATTCCATGAGAATAAACATTCACAAGAATAATGTGTTAGCAAACAAATGAATAGTTATACCGAAGATTACTAGTCAATTCTAATAATCTATTCCATAAATCAAACGTGGCCTTAAAGAACATATGTTACTGTAGTGATGCCATGTGGCCAACCATCACATAAATAAAAAAGAAAGTTAATTACTTTTCAACTAATATTATGAATTGAATTTGAACCCCCCCCCCCACCCCCCCCCCCCCCCCCCCAAAAAAAAAAAAAGTTCTGGCCTTAACTAGACTTAGGCTTGGGCTGGCTGCCCACACTCTAGATGTTCCAAAATTGGATTTTGGGCGGAGATATGGGTACAGATAATAACATAGGTTGGGCTTTTCTGAAAATTGAGGCCGAAAATATCTTAACCAAATATTTTAGGACAAAGCTTTTTTTTTTTTTTTTTTTTCAAATTTAATCTATTAAATTGATATACATCTAAAATTTATGCTATTTTCACATGCATTATTAATAGAGAAGGTGATTCTCATAAGCATTTAAAAAAGTTCACGTGATTTAGTTCACTAGATTTAGTTAGAGAAAATTCTTTCAACGCAGTCTATTCAATTAACATGTATCCAAAATACACGCAATTCAATTTAATAGATTAAATTAGTAAAAATTCTTCCAATTTACTTTGGATGAAAACTAGGCCTAGTCATGAAGGCTACAACTATTCCAAACTTTTGAAGGCAAGTGATACAAATACCTCTAGTTTTCAATGGTTTCTTCATCAGTTTCTTAATTTCACAACCAATTAAGTTCCCAGGGTTCTCTTTAATCTTGTTTACGTGATCTCCAGTACTTTAAAATTCTCTTTTTAATTCCTAAATGGTTAAATCCTATCATCCTCATGAACACTTTGATTGGAAAAAAAAATGTTATATGTTATATAACAAATAAAGATTATCCTAACAGGAAGGTTAAAAGCATCCACAGTTGGAGATGGATCGATTCAGATACAATTATTTGAATTAATTGAATCAGAAAAAGAAAGAAAGAAAGAAGGAATTGAAAAAAGTAAAATGAAAAAATAAAGAATGAATAAACTGGAATCAACTATTCTTTTGATAAAGAACCTCACAATGACAGATATAATAACTCTTTATGTATTTATTTATTTATTTCAATTAAAAAGACCATGCAAACGCTTATTCAAGTTCGATTGAAACAAGCTATGGCTCAGTCCTATTATAACAACAATGAGACTTAAAGTCGCTAATACTAATAGGATATTGATGATTCTTATTTTGGGAGTTAAACTCTCGTCCTAATACATGCATGTCTAATTACAACTTTTGGAATCAAAATTATTAGCCGCAATCTGATAATACTATTTTTCTGACTCTCTTGCAAGCTCCAGTAGTGTTTTTCTTTTTGTTACTTTGAAAATAGCAAGTAAATTTTTTTAAAAAAAAAAAAGAGAAACGAAAAAAAAAATGATTCAAACCAACATATATAATTACTATCCACAATGCCACCAAAGAACAAAGCCTCAAGCATATGTAAATTAAAAAGACAAAAAAAAGTTGCAGAATTCTATAAAACAAAATTCATGACAACCTCTTATATATTCATGCATCAATCTCTTTCTTTTCCATGTCTTCTTAAAAAGACAAACAAAAAAAAAAAGACAAGACATCCTATTTCCTACCCATCCTAAGCAAAAGAACACTAACCTAGTCCTCAGTTCTTGCAGACACGATCGTGTCCGAGATCGATTTAGTGGTCTTGCAATGCACCAACTTCAATTGCAATGCCCTTGTCCTCCAAACCCTAACCCAAAACCACTACCACCGACATTGTCAGTACCACCGACATTAATCCAACTCAGATTATCCACGCCATAGTTGTACGATGGCTGTAACATCATAGAGCTTGCAATATTCCTCGACTGAAGATCATTAGCTTTTGCTGCCAACCTACTCCTCATCTCCTTCATGGCTGCCAAGTATTGCTCAAGCTCTTCCAACCCCATATACTCCATCGGCTCCTCCCACAAGAACCTATTGTTTCCAGTCTTCTTTGCCTCTTCCGCCGCCGCCAACCGCCTCCTCTCAGCCTCCAACTCCTTCAGCGACTCCTCGTACTGCCTGTTAAATTCCTCCACCGGCAAAGGGTTCTCGGCCGCGGCCGAGGCTGAGCTTCCTGCATGGGAGGAGCTTCCGCCAAGGAAGCGGTCGAGAACCGTGTCTGCACTCGGGTGCCCGAAGCAGAAGAGCTTCGTCCCCGGCGATTCCGTTATAATGGCAATCTCCGCGCCGGTCAACACGCAGAGCTCGCTCGCTTTCTTGAAGAGGCCGGACCGGCGCTTCGAGAACGTGACATGCTGGGCGCTCCGTTTCGTTAGTTGCTTGATTTCGATCTTTTTCCGGCCTTGAGATGTCTTCTTGGTTTTCTCTTTGGAATCCATGGCTGTGAATATGAAGAAGACGGTGATCAGAACTAAAAATTAGACGAAGGCGGTGTAATTGTTTTTATTTCTGTTTAGGGTTTTTTTTTTTCCCTCAAAAAAGCGTAATACTGAAAATACCGTAATTTCAGTTAATCCTCACAGTTGAAAAGACTTTGAACGGCGATAATGATACCACGTCTATATATAATCGGTCACGTTTATTACTGCTACCGTACGATCTAAATCATCCAGAATAAATTCAATAAATGAAATTAGTTGAAATTAAATCTAAATAAAATAAAATACAAAATCAATGAAATTGAGATCAGAATATTTGATTGTCTTAGATTCATGCATTATATCTTCTCTTGGTTGTCAATCACCAAAAACTAGAGAAATATATAATAATGATCAAACGTGGGGTTGTGATGGAGAAAAAAAAAATCAAACGGTGGAAAAATAATGGAGACCAAAATATTTGATTGCCTAAGTTTATTATTATGCTTATAATTATATCTTCTCTTAATTGTCAATCACCAGAAAATTAGGAGATCTCGCTGTAATGACATGTTTGAAAAACTTTTGAATATTGAGAATGGTCAAATGTGGTAGCAAAGAGCAGAAAGAAAAAAAAAAATTAATAATGTTAGAATTCATATTTTTACCATATCTCATAAAGTAGATGTGTGAGTTCTAAGTAATTCTTGGATTAGTCATTGTTAAAAATAAAAATAAAAATAAAATTACAAAAAAAAAGGAGGAAAAACTTCAGTTAAAGTTTTTACAATCATTTTCTTAAACTTTAAAACTCTCAATTTAATGTATCTAACTTTAAAAAGTTTGTAATATTACTCTTAATTATAGTTAAGTTTTTGGTTAAATCAGACGGAGTATACGTAAAATGTATCTTATACTTTTGTATTTAATTTTTAAATTATTAAAATTCAAAAAAAAAAAAAAAAACATGGAACCCATAACTTGTTTGTGGGTTAGCCCAGCATCAAAATTTTCTTTTAATTTATTTTTAATTTTTAAATATGGGTATTTTGTTATCTTCCGTTATGATTTAACAAAAAAAATCCCAATGAATTGTTAACATTGCAAAAATTTTTAAGTTGGTTATACTAAATTGAGCGTTTTTAAAGTTTAAGGGGTAATTGTAAAAGCATTGAAAATTCAAGAGAGTTATGAAAGTTCCCCCCCCCCCCCCCCCCCCCAAAAAAAAAACAACAAATGTTAGTTGAGACAGACATGTTAGTATTGTAAGATATATATATAGTTGTAAGACAAAAATCTAATTTCTAGCATTATTAAAAATAATATTTTTCCTTTCTTTTAATGACTCTAGAAAAACAAATAACAAGAAATCTTGGAATGCAATATGAAAATCCCTAATATTGTGAAAGTTTTCTTTCCTTACAAAACTGGCATATAGAATCCTCTCCCCGGCCTTATTGGGGTCAATGTTCTCTAGTCAGCGCTAATATCTTATTTGGTCTGTTTTATTTTATTGACAAAATGTGTTTATTTATTGAAATCTAAATGAAACTGGACTAGACCCATCATCTCTTATACCATCACTTGCGTTATCTTTTCTTTCTTTCTTTCTTTCTTTTTCTTTTTTTGTGATTTTTCTTGGCAAATTTAAAACATACATTAAAGAGATCGAAAGCAAACTCAGAAAAGACAGAAACAATGATAATAGGTATGGGCACAAAGAGGAACACATTTTAGCAAAATCTTTTTCAAAACTTAATAGTAATAATAAAAATCGATTTGATAGGATGGTTGAGAAAATTGCATGATTTTAATTTTTAATCACTAATCCTTATGTACGTACCACCCGAAAAATAAAATTTTATTTATTTATTTATTTATTGCTGTATAGTTCAATGAGCATTCCTAGCAAACCCCATATAGGGAGGGAGTCTGTTCCCTAAGTTTAGGAAATATGTCCAAAAAATTACAAAAAAATCTCACAGCAGACTCCTTAAATGAGCCCTAAACATTAGGATTGTTACAGTGGAACCCAATGTTTTTGGTTCCACTATTGCAATCCTTATGATTATTAAAATTTTTTTTAAAAAAAATGATCATCTCTCTTCTTTCCTCTCTCCTCTCATATCTCACAATTCTCTCTCATCTCTCCTCTCATATACATAATATAATTAAAAAAATAAATATTTTAATGATATAGGGAATGATTAAGAGAAGCTATTGTAGTTTATTTTGACATAGGAAAGCAAAAAGTAGTATAGATCCTTAAATGTAGGGAAAATGACGAGGAAACTGCTATGAATGCTCTAAGAGAGTTATCTTCATTAGCTTCTTTTTTTTTTTTTTTTTTTTGTGAGGAAAGTTATCTTCATTAGCTAGCTAACGCAAAAATCTAGTTTTCACTAGATCCATTCATGTTGATTATTGGTTAAAGCTTTGCAATTGAGGAATTGGAATTGGGAGGTTCTTCTTCTTGTCGTCGTTTTTTGTTTTGGTGGCGTTACATCATCCCCATATCCTGAGCTTGATTTTTAATTGGGAGGACCACGCCAGTAGGTTTTAGGAGATGAGAGGGAGATGATGAATATAATTACTCTATAAAAATAAAAATGAAAAAGAATGGCGGAAAAGGGAGATAGAAGATGAATAACCCCTTTAATATAATAAATTCCTTGTCCCTAAGAGGTAGCTCAATCGGCTGAGACCATACTTAATAAAGTGGAGGTCACTAGTTCGAATCCCCCTCCCCCCTCTTGTGCGGACATGTAAAAAAAAAAAAAAAAATTCCTTAATGGAGGCAAGGAAACTATAAAATAATTGATTGTTTATAAGGGTGGGAATTAGGTGTGGAAGGAGTCTAGCTCTTAATTTGGACAAGCTTTGGCTCAAAGTCTAATTAATTCCATTGTTGAAGAGAAAAATAACTTTTTTTTTCCTGGAAAGAAAAAAGGATTAGACACTGAGATTTCGCTGCATGCCTTTAAAAACGAAAAAAAAAAATGACACGTAATTTTAGAGGCTTAGAATTCTCTTTGACTGACTTTATAGTAATGCTAATAGAGAGCTGGATATAAACTTTGATTCATAGACTTATATATATATATATATATGCAGAAATAACTCTTGTTGGACCTGGCTGCTCCATTGGGCCTAACAACCCAAATATGCGACCCATTCAGCCTAGAATTCAGGAATAAAAGACCAACTAAAACAGCCCACTATAAGGCAATAATCATAGGGATCTGGGAGGTGGCAAACATTCAAGCGTTATATATATTCAGGATTTCCTCATTATAAAAGGGATACTCTCTTCAAACAACATTGTCTTAGATATTTTTAACTTAATTATCGGAGTGTTACCTGCAATATCCTGAGAGACCGACAAAATCCAGTAACTTTTTTCTCTATTCTGCAGGAGCTTCATCCCCGATCCGGCCATCCAAAAACTATTACCACCTATAGTTTTATTAGTTGACTTTATTCCCAATATCAGTGAAACTCCATTCTTTCCTTTGGAAGAAAAGAGATGTTCAACTAACCTAAAAGACCATTGGTATTAATGCCTCTAGATTAATTTACTCTAGAAAAAATCAGCAATGCCCAATACCAAAAGCCAAATCTTTATTTCCAAACTCATAATTATTTATTGACAATCATAATTGAAAGAGGAATTAGCAGCTAGTAGCTAGCTAGCTAGACCATAATATTATCACTATAAAAGATTAAAAAAGAAACAATTAAAAAGTGGGGAAATTAAGAAAATAAAAAGAGATGCATATATAATTGAGAAATTAATTGATTAATAAAGCAGATTATGTCCATTGGGGATGATGAAAGCAGCAGCCTTGCTCTCCAAAAACTCATCATCAACTTTACCCACACCATTCAATATCACAGCAATAATATTCTTCTTCAACTCCTCCATTGAAGCCCTCAGCTGCTCCAACTCGTGCAACCCAAGCTCCCTGATTGGAGCCTCCCACCAGTGTTCTCTCTGGTTAAGCCTTCTCATTTCCTCAAGTAAATCTCCATGCTTCTTCTCAGCTTCCACCTGATTGAGAATTTCAGTGAGATGAACATTGAGCTCATGAATGTTGTAAATGCTTCGATGGGCTTCAAGAAGTTGGTGTTTCTTGGAGCCTGGTGCTGAAAGAAATCGATCAAGAATTGTCTCAACTTTAGGGTGACCAAAAGAGAAGACCTTGTTGCCTGGGGAGAAGACGATCATGGCAACCTCAACCCCACAAAGTGTGCAAAGCTCACTTGCTTTCTTGAAGATTCCCGACCGGCGTTTGGAGAATGTTACTTGCAAATGACTTTTTGTTTGAATCTTTGTGGTCGCTGTCTTTTTTCGACCCGTACTAGGATTTTTCTTCATCACCATAGTTGTTGTTTAATTTCTTGATTTGGAGTACTTCTGATGATGATGGTTGGGGAAACCCAGGTACTTATATGGGTTATTTTTACTTTGATAATTTAATTACTGCTTAAAAACATTAATCTTGTGTCTTAATTGTTTATTACTTTGGATTATTAATCCAAGATTTGGAAGTTACAAAATCTTTTTCTTTTTTTTTTAGTACTGTATGCATGATTGCTATATAACATAATTATATATTTGTAGCTTTTGTGTATATATATATATATAAACCACACATTAGTGGGGGATTAATATTTTAACTAAGTAGAATTATAATTGACTTTTTTTTTTTTTAAATAGATTGAAAAAGTAATACTTTAGCCAACACATTGCACTTGTTTTGGAATTTATACATTGTAAATGGTCAGAAATTGGGGGGAAAAAAAAAACATCATTGTAGTTGGTATTATGTATAGATATATAATTAATGTTTTGGAAGCCAGAAAGTTATATTAGATAAATTTGTTTTTAAATGATTTATATAAATTCAGGAAAGAGAATTTTTCATATATGAAATTTAAGAACCATGAAGCCATGTTTAATATCAATAACTACGAAAACGATCAAGGCATGGAAACGTTACCACCTTTATGATTGTCCTTGGTCTTCGTTTAATTAGCTAGGTGGTCCTAGGGTGGAATTAATTGGTTGGGTTGGTCTGGATCTCGAGTATTAAAAAATAAAAAACATTGTTCATGAGGTTCCAATTGATAATAACATACGTTTCATAAAAGTATAGGGTTAAAGATACTTTAACCCTATTGACTAATTAGTAATTAATAGCAATTTTTAATAAAATTTCACAAATTGATAGTTGTGACATTTAAACAAACCCATGGTGGCTCGTGGTCATCTCTAGTGGGTTGGGAACTTGGGGTGACAGTGACTTCTAATGGGTTGAGGTGGCTCATGACCACATCCAGATGTGGCTAGGGTGATCGCCCCTAGCAATCATGATGTCAGAGAACAAAACGATCCTTGAGAGTTTATTAATTTCCTTATTGTGATTTTTTTTCCCCTTTTTTTTCTTTTTTTTTTTTTTTTTCTTTCTCGAGTAGCCAGTCCCGCTGGACCGTGATACACAGCACGCGGCGTGCCATGCACGCTAGTGCAATTTTATTTATTTTTTAATTAAATTTTTTTTTTTTAAAAAAAAAAGAAATTGCAATGGCGTGTCATGCATGCCGCGTGCTATTTTAATTCACCCTAGTCCCGCCTACCCAAAATTATTGTGTTTTGTTAGCCAGTGAACACTAACAGAATAACGAGATTTGTCCATAACATGCTTCCTTTAATCTCAATTGGCCCTCACAACTACCTTTTCTTTTCTTTTTTTCTTTTTTTAAACCCAACACATAAACCAAGACCAGCCCATACCTTCTTCGGTCTACCCATCCTTCATCTCATCGAAACCAATCAATTGGGTTACACCAACCCGCATCCCACACATAAAAGTTGATAAAACTCCTAAGAAAACAAATAACCAGGAAAAATAAATTGGTTGAAAAAAAAAAAAAAAGGCAAGGCAAGTGCCATTGTGCTCATATTTTGGCCTTTTTTTGCCCAAGCATTTAGTTTTTGTTGGTCTTATTTGATGACTCAAGCCTATTTAAAGCCCATAGTTGGCCCTAGTTTCAGTCTATAGTTGATTCTTTTTTAGCCCATTGTTTGACCTAAGTTGTTCAGCCTATTATGGCCCATTTTCGGCCTATTATTGTTAAAGGCCCATCTCCGGCCACCGTTACCGGTGGCCACCATCTCCAGTTAGCACCACTGACCATCATCATCTCTAGCCATTGTCACAAGAAAATAAGCGAAAAAATATACACAATTCTTTTTAAACATAAGCTTCCAAAATCTTCTACCTTAAGTTTGAAGAAATCTTAGAATATAAGATATGGCTCCATAATAGGTATATATTTCTTATACGATAACTACCTTGTAGAATTAATTGTAACCAGGTTTGATTGTAATCAAATGGTAATTAAATCATTTTTTTTATTTGATTACGTCCATACTTATATTTAGTGTTACCTATCACAATATTGACAATTTTTTGTAGTTTGAGAGGAGACATTGTCACAATTAAAAGTTTAGAGGAGATATTATTAATTAAGTGATAGTTTGAGGTGGACATATGGATTTTCTCCTATAGACACATGTCACTTGTGTCCATACAACAAAGTTTTCTTACAAACTGGGTTTGATGAATTTTCTTCAACCTAATTTATAAAAGTGACATGTGTCTATTTTTTTTTAATAACATGTGAGATGTACACCAGTTTTTAATAAAATTTATTCCAACTTTATCCCTACTATTAAAAATAAAATACTTTTATCAAATAAGCTAAATGGGCTCACAATGAATACCCATTTGGATTGGGTCCATGAAATAGTTCTATTCATATGGATTAATATACCGTGTGACCTATTTTTTTTTTATTATTATTATTTTTTTTATTAACATGTCCACACAAGAAGGGAGATGAAGAATTTGAACTAATGATCTCCGCTTTATGAGGCGTAGTCTCCAGCCAACTAAGCTTCCCATCTGGGACTACCGTGTGGCCTACTACACTTGTATTATTGTTAATTTTTCTGGACATAATAATTAATCCTCAAGATTATAACCTCTTCCTTTTTGGCAATATAAATTAATAAAAAATGAAGATATTGACAATCATACCCTCTTCCTTTTTTCTTTTATTTTTTTAAATGACTACCCATGATTATCCTTTAAGCCAATCAACAACACTACAAATGATTAATTAATTTTATTATCAATAATTGTTTCACAACACATGAAAAATCTATGGCTTCCTCCAACTAGTTGTCCATGATTTCATACTCCAAACTAAATAAAATAGCAATAGCATAATTTATTACTATAAATACTGAAATATATAATTAAATCATAAACTTTTCTAATTGGCCACATTATTCCAAATCCAACGAACACACCCCCCCCCCCCCCCCCCTCCCCCCCCTGTACATATGATCATCAAAGAGGCATGAAGCTTAACAAGCTGTTAACAAAAACACCATGGCTGATCATCTCAGAAAACCCCACGACCATATCCCAGATTGTATGCTTGTGGCATCACATTCCCACTTAACCCGACATTAATATTATTAATATTCTTTGTCTCATAAGGAATCTTGGTCTCAAAAGGATTAATATTTAGCCCTTGATTGGAATTTCCTGCTGCGAAAAATGTAGAAGGATTTGAAGTCTGAATCAGAAGTCTGTCAGCCTGCTTTCCCACGTTCTTTTGCAGCTCCTGCAGAGAAACCTTCAACTGCTCAAGCTGTGGCAACCCTAGCTCTTCAATGGGTGCCTCCCACCAGCACTGTCCATGGTTTGCTTTCTGCATTCGGTTCAGTTCCTCCCCGTGCTTCTTCTCGACCTCCAGCTGATTCATCACCTGTGTTAAAATATTAATTAAATGATTATATTTACCATTTTTTATCTGCTTAACCTTTTAGGATAAATAGTGATCTGACATAATATTTCCAATTTCAATTAAAATATTAATTAAATTTCTTTTGAGATAAAGGGTGATTTAACAACCTGAGTGAGTTGCACATTGAGCTCCCGAACGCTGGCATTTCTATGCGCCTCAAGCATCTGAAGCGTGCCAGAGTTTTGAGGCGGGTTTCGGGTGAGGACCCGATCAACGACAGTCTCCACACTCGGATGGCCGAACGAGAAGACCTTCTTGCCGGGCGAGAAGACGATAATGGCGATCTCGGCGCCGCAGAGGGTGCAAAGCTCACTTGCTTTTTTGAAGAGGCCGGAGCGGCGTTTCGAGAAGGTCACTTGGAGGTTACTGTCGTTTAGCATCTTCACCATCTCGATCTTTTGCCGGCCCTTGCTCTTCCTCACCATGGCTAAGAGTATCAGAAGAACAAAGAAACAAAGAGATGAAAGAGAGAGACTGTGTAGGACTGGCACAGATGAAGTGAGGTTGAATATTGCTTGGGGATTTATAGGGTTTGTACATAGCGATTTAACTCTTAGAGTTGTCAAAAATTACTATCATTTGGCTGTCAATATTTCTACATCTTTGTTCATATTAACAATATTACTAATTTTGGAGGTTTCAGAATCTATTTGCTCTTTAGATTATATGGTAAAACTCCATGAAATAATTAGCCAGCAATAATGCTACTCTTATCCCCACTATATGCTTAATGCCCCATTCATCACAAACCGATACAACGCATGAGAAAGAGTAGTAGGAAATTACTATAATTATTGTCATGATTAGGGAATAATTATGCAGAACTGGTGTGAGAGGATAAGTACGATTTAGTTCCAAGTTTTTATGAGAAACACCGATAGTAAAATTAAATTTGGACCGTTGAAATACTTGTAGTTTTTTTTTTACAGTACCTGAGCCAAATCCGATTTTTTACTTTGGACAAACCAAAAGAGTATTGAGCATAATGCAAGAAAAGTTTAATATTTATCAATTTCATGATTTTTCTTCTTGCTCTAATCCCTTGTCTTTTTTGGACAAAGAAAATAAATTAATAAAAAAGGAGAATACAAGGCAAGTATCCTGACTGCATCTAACCCAACAAAAAAGCCCCTTAAGTCCGATTTCAAATCGGATAGAATTTTCCTTCAAATTGAGTTCTAGGAAATGACATGTGTTCTTTTTTTTTTTTAATAGCACGTGAGTGCACATAATCTTTTAGTAAAAATTATTCCAACGTTATCTCTACTATTAAAAAAAAACATGCATTTTTCACATGCTCAAAAGGTACATCTCATTTTTACAGACTGTATTGGATGAACTTCCTCCAACTCATCTGTCAGATATCCATTGATATTGGCTATTATAATTTATCCTTGTTGGGAAAATTAGAAACAGCTGACCTTAATATTTCATAATTATCATGCCTATGAGGTCAACATCTAAGTTCCTTTTTCTTTTTTTCTTTTTTTGATTTATTTCTTTCTTATTTGGTATCAGTTGTAAATTATGACACTAACAATATCTATCGGCTATCTAAACTGAAACAAAGGGTGTTGAATTTCTATGATTAATTGCTGGGATTTCAATGAGTTGTTTAATTTAATGATATAATAATATGCATTGCAATATTGTATTAAAATATATGTTTAATTAAAAATAAATAAGTATAAAACATAACGTAAATTAGAATAAGACTAGTAGATATATGCACCTGGCCTGCATTATTTTTCTTTAAAGGAAACACAGTAGATTGGTTAATGTAGATATAATAACCCATCCGTTTGGGTTACATAATAACAGTGTAGTAAAAAACAATCTTCTATCAGAGCTAATAACAAATAATAATAAATAAAGAAATAATAATAACATTAATTATAGTAATAATAATATATGCGTTTTATGTCTTTTTCGTTTTCCTGTCAAACATTAGGATTTGATCTCAAGGTATTAACTTCATGGCAACAGTTAATGTTGCTCAAGTGGATCAATTGAGGCCAAAACGAGATCTAAAAGTGGAACAGATCCTAATACAATTTTCTGTTCTTTTCTTTTCTTTTTTTCTTTTTTTTTTCTTTTTTTTTTTTTTAGGCACACCCTTTAGGTTATGTTCAGTTGCATGAGAGGAAAATGGCATCATCTTCCTTATGTATCTCCATTATGGGTCGTAACTCATGTTCGCATGTCGAGTTCAAATCGTGTTGATACAAAAGTATAAAACTATATAAATTAACACCAATTCGATCCCTTTAATTAAAAGAGCCAGACCCTTGATCCCAATCTCTAATTTCGTGTTTGATTCATGTCAGTTCACGGATCGTGTCAAAATTACCGCCCTTGAATGTCACATGTTAGGTTCACATTGTATCGAAACATTAATATAAGATTATATAGGTCAATTCTAACCCGACCCCATCTAATTAGATGAGTTAAACTTCTTATCTTTAACTCGCTAATTTCATATTGAGTTTTAATTGAATTCGCAGCTATTAGTACAGTCTACAAGAAAATGGAACGCCATAGCAATACAAAAGCAAAATATTACCCATTGATGTTTGTCGTTTCAATCCTGCATGACAAAGATTACACTCTTACCTTGAAGGTCAATTACAATATCCCCTTCAGCAATCAACCCCATTATTTATTAGGTAAATTGCTAAATCCCCTATTTTCATCATACTTAAACCTTAAACTTACATGTTTATCTCAATATCATATGATTGCATGCTTTTTTTCTCTCCTTCATTATAAACATGTGAAAATCAGGATATGTCCAAAAATAAAAATAAAAGAGGGAGAACATTGCAATTAATCACAAAGCTTAGAGAGATTTTTATTCAACTTTAATGTTTGAAGGGACATTGCAAAAATTTCCATAGTTTAGGATTTATCCCTGAAGTAATGAAATTCTTTGTTCCTAAATATACATTAATCATTCTCTCACATAGCAGAACTAAACTGGTTGCAGAAAAACCAAGATCAAAGATTCCAAAGCAATAAACATGAGGGAAAATCAAAAAACCATAAATTTGTTTGCCGTAGTTGAACAAAAGGAAACTACTGGCTTTGAAATGACAGATCTTTCAACTGCTGGGGATCCACCTCCGATGGTGACCGAGTGAGCGCACACTGTGCAGTTGTTGTCTTTGGGAAAGCTATGACATCCCTGATGGAATTTGCACCCGCCAACAACATAACCAATCTATCTAACCCAAAAGCGATTCCTCCTGCACAGTCGAATAAGACTAACAAGTGAATTAAGATGTTTAGAAAAACTATGGTTGTCAATGCAAATGCTTAGACCACTCAACAGGTTGTACGTGAATCAAGATTTCTATGAGGCCAATTTACTCTACAAGAGCCCTGGGTACATCCGCAAAGCCCAAAGAAAGCAGCCCAATTCAAGCAGAAATTAATCAGGGATACCAGTTAAATGGTACTGCATTATACCTTTACTCTAAAAGACCCTATGATGTAACAAACTAATATCAGATTGATTTCACAATTAGAAGATTCATTGAATAAAAATGTGCACACATGTATATAGGCGCATATACGCATACAAGTGATGAACTGTAATTGGTAGCCATTATAAAGATTTTCATACCATGTGGAGGAGCACCCATGTCTAACGCCTCCAGAAGATAACCAAACTTTGCTTCAGCCTGTAGAGAAATTTATTACCACATTATTGGGTATGTTCAAATCTACCAGATAATAATTTTTAAAAAAAAATGTGAAGTATTTCAACTTCATTAAAAGAGCATGGCTCTAATCACTTTCATCAAGTCCTTCTAGACTTTAACCCATCCACAAAATTATAATTTTTTAGCTCAAAAGCGCGACTTGTCCTTGTTCAGAAGTTTTGGGTGTTCCTTTTTGCTATTCCAGGAAAAGCAAAAGGCAAGAGATATCTAAACCAAATCAATAGTCCAAATCAGGTCCATTCAATGATTGAATCAGTGCTACCTATGCAAAAACATACAGCCATACATACGTATATTTGTACATACATCCAGTGGAAGAATAGAAAGAAAATGTGCCACAACTAGACAAAATCCCAAGCCTTCTGACCCGTATGATAGTGTACTTACGAGAAAGCCACAGGTTTTAGTTTCAAAGTCCAAATCACTGGAGAGAGTACTAGAGGTAGAATTCAGTCTGTTTAATTGGATTAACGTTCTAATATATGCTTTAAGAAACTAATTAGACCCCAAATTGAATGATAACCAGTTTGATGATTAAACCCCAATATGAGGTTTCCATCAAACATAAATCAGGTAACACGGTTTTACAGGAGTAATCAATCACATGAATTTCTATTTGTGTACAATCAATTCATTTGTTGGCCTATTCTAAACTTCTTCAATAGTTAGGCTATTTACGAAAGTTCTGATTGTAACAAATTCTTGCCAGTGATACTAGCATTCACAGATACCATAATATTTGTGGCCCATATACATAGAACTGTTAATATGGAAAAGATCAAAGGATGCACAGACAACTAAGCAGCATCATTTGATCTTCTTCTTTTTTCTGAACATGCAGAAGAAGAGTAAGTTTGAGGTGAGTTTGGGGCTTATGCTTATGAGCTTCATCCCCTCATCTCCTTCTCTCAATCACTTGAGGGAGGAAAAAAAAAACATACACGGGAACAATTACATCAGGTAGACATAGGGAGATATTC
The DNA here is from genome assembly GCF_965113065.1 of Corylus avellana. Lineage (NCBI taxonomy): Eukaryota > Viridiplantae > Streptophyta > Magnoliopsida > Fagales > Betulaceae > Corylus > Corylus avellana. Next base: position 4,916,205 of record NC_142493.1, on the reverse strand, counting down.
AAATATTGGATTCGGAACAAATATCATCCAAACAATGGCCACAACAAAAAAGTGAGCAGAGCCAAATTGTAGTGGACAACAGCTCAATGGGTCTACTCACCTGTTCCAGGGAGATGCCAACAGTTTCCAAAACCTTTTGCTGTACGTCACGTTTATATATTCTCAAACTTCCCCCACCAATCTGATGGGAACATAGGAAACAGGAACAAAACACATTTAATTAACAGCAGGGAGAGAATAAATGTTGAAGGTTCAGGTGTGCTAATGCCAGAAAATAGAAAGAATAAAAAAATAAATAACAAATCACCTCCACTCCATTGTAAACCATGTCATAAGCTAAGGCACGAGCAGAGGCAAGATCGTCCATGTCTTCAGGATTTGGAGCAGTGAAGGGGTGATGCAAGGCCTGCAAGATATAGAAATTGAGCATTGAAATATGACATGCAACCATTCCACCATCACTTAATAAGACAGAAATCCTATCTTCAAAAATAACCCAAGAAATTATAAACATAAATAAAGTTGATCTGTTCATTTTATCTGAAAATTTAGCCACCAAGTTTCTTTAAAATAATATTTTAAAGAAGCACTAATAATCATTCCAAGTGAACGAACATCCCAAAACCTCACGACTTTCTTTTCTATATTAAAATTACTAAAGAAGAGAAAGCATGATCTACTGATATTGGACATAATATTGTCAGAAGCAAGGGATTGGTTTGGCCAAGTTTTGAGAAGTATTTTAAGATCTGTTTGGTAAAATTTTGTCAAAAGTGTTTTGACTTTTGGGTTTTTTAAAGAGTTTTTAAAAAAAGTAAAAATTGAAAATTGATTTGGTGGGGGCCACATTTGAGAAAAGTGTTGTATGTGAGGTCCACGAACGAAAATTTGTTTGGTAAAACTTTGAGATGTGTTTTGAGCAATATAGCGCTTGAATGAAACTTCAAGCACTCATTATAAGATGTATAGAAAGAAGCTGAAGCCCAAATGTGACAATATTTAAAATTGAAGTAATGTAAGTAGTCCATCACATCAAAAATCATTTGAGTACCAAAATTTGATACGATGACAACCTAGTCAAATCCTATCGAAATGAAAAAAGAAAAAGAAATACAGAATAGATTCATAAAGATCATGAAACAATCAAAGTAATGTTTTTCACAATGAAATTTTATAAATATCACTGGAATTGCAAGGCAGTATTACAGACATGAAACAGACCTCAAGCCTCTGCTCTGCATCGTTCCACTCAAACATTGGGAAATCAGTCACCCACAAAATTGAATGCCTGGACTAAACATCAGACAGAAAAATAAATAAACATCAGAGCAATCAAGAGAGAACTTTAGTTCCGTTTGTTAAAATTTTTGTTTTTTCTTCTCAAAACAAAATATTAACAAACAACCCAAACACAAAACACTCATAAAAACACAAAAACCAGAGCCCCATGATTGTTTAAATTCAAACTGGAGGGCAGGTAGAAACTTACATGGTCGACCAAGCCCAACTCATGGCCAACAAACGCCCTCAGACGATCAAGAGTTCTATTTACTGACACATGTTGACCCACTGCAAACAAGATAAGATCTTCTGGTCCAGCAGAGCATCGACTCAGCAATCGCTCTTTGTTTACAGGATCCAAGCTTGATACAAGTGCAGGAATTCCCTCAAGACCCCCTAAATGAGAATGTTAAAGCCATCAAGGATGGAAACCAAAATATCTCTTCATCTTCAAATATGCATAAGAAGAAGAAAAAAAAAATTCTGTTTACCATCATCCATGACCTTCAAGAAAGGCAAACCCTTGGCTCCAGATTTAATTGCTTCATTGTAAATATCACCTTTCTTAAGAGCTGTATTTGAATAATTTTTGGCACCTGAGGGAACGCATAGGACTTTGATAATTCCCCCACTCTTCAAGGTATCTGCAAAAACCCTGAAGGGGGAATCTGAGAAAATATCAGATACCTGCAGCTCCAATCAATAAACCCTTTCAATAAAGCCCGTAAAAAATGGAACTAGGTAAAGCATATGAAAATCAATTTTATCAACAATATACAACCATTCAGCCTTTGCATTAAGCTTATATAAGGAACTTTCTACAGCCTTAAACACTCACACAATCACTCTTAAAGGAATTTAGAAGCAACAATTGCCAATTTTGCAATATCCAGCAATTTAAGCACAAAGACAAATTACTTTACGGTTGCATTTGGATGTGAGGATTTAAAATCAAGGAACTTGAGTAGCAATTTTAGTATAAATTGCTTGATATGAATTTCTACATGATGCTTGCAAGCTATTAGACAAAACGCTCCTCCAAGTTATTTGTCTTATGAAATTTGATATAACATCTTATACTTAAATCAAATCGCAAAAAATTAAAAAAAAAAAAAAAAAAAAAAATCGATATTCTAAACAGAAATAAAATCTGAATTCAAATTCATATACAGGACTTAAATACATCAATAAATTTCATCAACACAAAAACATTTTGTGCTTCCATACCATATTCAAGCCATTTGAACTGAATTGAAATCCAGTAATGACAAGAAAGAGAAAAAGTACCATATACACTAACAAGTACAAAAGAAAAGCAGAGATGGAATGCAGGATGACCAGAGACTTTTCATTTACATGGTGCAGTAATAAATTATTGAATCCAAGATAACATGTACTATAACCACACTCAAGTTTGGTCCTTACAGAATCCTATTAAAGAGACATTTGTTTTTATACTAAATTCAGTTAGATATATAATACCAGCTGCATTATAGTATGGCCATATCAAATCTTATTAACGTGCTACTTTTTTTCTTTAAAATTTGACAGTGCAGAAATATTGTATATTATCTTGCAAGTTGTCTACTGTATAAACGGTTATAAACATTGTTATGTGGGATCAGGAATTGCTGCCGTGCTATATAAAAAAGTCAGGAAAGAGAATATTACATCTTTCAACTCAAGATCAAATCTAATATCTGGCCTGTCAGAACCATATCGACTCATTGCTTCAGCATATGTCAGCCTTGGGAAAGGGTTCGGTAGCTGGACACCTTTAATATCTAGAAAAACCTGCAATATTTATAATTTTCTAATTAAAGCTCATCATTACAGATACTAGAGAAATGCTAAATCAAGTATCTGCAGATATAGTCAACACACAATGCAACATAAGATATCGATGCATTAATTTCCTATAATCACGTGATCAGTTGGATGGACTGCCAAAACCAAAATGTTTCCGAAGGACTACTTGAGCAGATGTCTCGACAGGTTTCTTGAGGGGTGTCAATAAGCCAGGATTGGTCCATGCAAGCCTCGCTCATTATAAGATGAACCCGAGCGAAGTTAGGAGGCTCAAAGGTCAAGCCTAGTTGATATACCACGATCTCCTTTCATTAATTGATCACAAATCAACACTACAGTTCAATAGTTAAAAATTGTCAAATACTAGACTTGGAAACCATGTGACAAATTGATTGAACTATCTTCTATCCGACAACAATACCATTAGTTAGTTTAATAAAAAAATCTAACCTCCATATTGAAAACTAAGAATACAAGTTAAGCTTGACTCTAGAAAGATACTATTGACTAGAGCAATAATATTTTTTTTATTTTGGTAAGTTAGACAAGCATCTAGTGTGGGTTTTGAACCCACAACCTCACACTCCATTCCATTCTTGTGGGTGAAGTGCCATTTGAGCTAGAGCTCATTGGCAACTAAAGTAATAGCACTCCCTTGTTCATATGACAAATCAAAGCATCTACCAACATTCGCTTGAGATCATCTACCTCCCTTGTTGCATCCTCCATCCTCCCTCCTTGACCTATATTGGGGTCCTTCTCATGCCTAGGCAGGGAGGTTTTCTTCATATTCTTCTAACTCATTTGTTTCCCTCCCCTAACCTTTTCCATTCCCCCGTCATCTTGTTCTAATTTTTTACAAGAATTCTTCTCATGCCCATAAGAAAATATTTCCATCATCTTCTTCTAACTTACTTGTTAAACTTCAATTTTGGTGCTTGTCATTAACAATCAAGGAAATTTTCTATCCTACATCATACAAACTAACCTTTCGAATCAAATCTTCATTAAGCCTCAACATGTCCTCCAAAGGAGTGAAAGCCATTTCCATATCAAGCTGTGTGAACTCAGGTTGTCTATCTGCCCTTAGATCTTCATCTCGAAAACATCTGCAAGATGCATTGAATATTTGCTAAAATATATATAATGAATACCTTCCCAAGAAAGAAACAAGAAATGAAATGAAAACTATAGCGCCTTTCCCTTGTTTGTTAACAAAAGCAGAATAGAGTTCATTTTTTTCCTTCTTTTTCATGCGAGTCTTCGATAAAGAATGCACACCACAAAGAGCATGGAGATTAATGGAAGAAAACAGAAAGCTCAAATCCCATTTAAAACAAGTGATTTCTTCAAAAGCTCAAATCACATTTAAAACAAGCAACTATCATGTAACTATAAATACAGGGGCAAACAGCCAGTAAAGAAAAAATCACCTTGCTATTTGATAATACTTATCAAAACCAGAGACCATCAACATCTGCTTAAACAGTTGCGGACTTTGGGGCAAAGCATAGAATGTTCCTGGCTTCAAAATAGACATTAGAGTGAATCGACCTGCAGGTCATGAAGAAAGCATTGCAAGCAACAGATATAGAATATGAATATTTGTGATTCTCAACACAATTTGCTCATTCTATCATTGAAAAGTATCCCCAAAATCTGAAAGACAGATATTAGGCATTACATAGCAGAGGCATGCATTCAAATTATCTCTTTAACTAAACCATTTGGTCTACAATCATCCTGTATGGTTCTAACACCTTATTAGTAGAGAAACTCAAATCTTTGTCAAGCATCTTCAAGAGTAAGACTACACAATTGTAGCATTCTTTCATCCCAAATTCAAAAACAAAAATACAAATATCAGTTCATAGACATCTTAGCATCTTAGCTTCAATTCGAAAATACACATTTATGTGCAAATATAACTCAGACCAAGACACCCAAGGTAAAATGTTCAAGAAATGACATATTAAGGGCACTTAAAAAAATTACAGAAAACATAGTGGTGCTTTCAAAACACAAATCATTGGCAAGAAGCCACCATCTCAGAGACCAGATTGTTAATAAAGGTTAAATGCACTTAAGGCAGCATTCCATACTTTCTTTTAACAACTTTTGAGACAATGTTGGAGGCACTTCAGAGATTATGAATGTACAATAATGATGTTAGGTTATGGAAATACATCCAAGACTAGAAGACAGATCAGAGTTCCTCAGAGAAATACAAAAAATAAAAAATAAAAAGGATGACAATGGAAATGGATGAACTTATGCTTTGTTGACTAAATCAAAAGTGCTTTGCATACAGTGAATATTGCGGCAAGAAAGTATGCCCATAAAATTAGTGGCAGCTGAAAACATGTAGATACCTGAACTCTTGAGGGAACCAAATAATCACGTGCACCTTCTGGTGTAGATCTAGAGAGTATTGGAGTCTCAATCTACCTTATAACCATTAAAAAAGTCAATGATAGATAATAATCCAAAGATAGAGAAGACTTTCTTTTAACTTTTTGGAGAAGTGTCGAATCGATGTAGTGAAAACTAAGCACTCCTCAAGGACAACAGTAGACAATAATTCACAGGATGGTACCTCCACAAAAGCATGTGTGTCCTCTAGATATCTTCGAATAAGTTTAACCACCTTATGCCTCAGCATTATGTTGAAATTCATTTGATGCCGCCGCAGATCAAGACATCGATATCTGTTAACATGTAAACAAGTCTATTTAATCAATACAAATTCCAGAAATTTACATCAACTTCAAGTAGCACAACTGCTTCAGAACAAAAACAAAAACAACAACAACACTAGTACATTTAGCAGCTTCTTCTCATTCAAAACTCAAACAATAAATTTCTCTGTGAGTGGAGTTAGCCAGGAATTTCATTATGGTTCTTTTGATAGTTGGAACAACTCCTTGAATCTAGTAAATCACTAATGAATAATAACCAACCAAACAGGGCCCAAGAAATGAGATCTAACACAAAAATCAATGGTTAATTTACTAAGAATATAACTGATGCAAGTCAGAAACATCAGAAAACATTAAAGGAAATAGGGCTACAGACAAGTCAGGTTCGTTAGTGTTATAGAAATACCCATTACCCAACCCAATCATGTTGGGTTGAGAAAATGTCAAACCAATGCTTCCTGAAGCCCGTAAATACCAACATATTGCGCCCGTTCAGGTGGTTGGGTTAGGCCTGTCAGCTTGGCTGGTTTCTGCACAACATCTGAATCCCAAAAAGGTTGAGGGCCGGTTATGGTTTGGAAGATCAGTGGTGATGGTTTGGTGTTAAGCTGAGAGATTGAGGAGCATTTTGCCTTTGTGCAATCCAAACTCCAGTGTCTTCATCTCAGACAACTCCCAATGAACAAACCATAAAGAAACACACAGCTCCACAACCAACCACGTCCAAATTTGTTTTGACATTCAACCGAATCCCAAACAACTTCACATCTCACGCACCAAACATTTGATAAAACTCATCTATCTAATTCATGAGTAATTGATTAAAAATAAAGATAAATTGAGAGGAAAAAGAAACTCAGTTTCAATAAAAGTAAATTAATAATGTCAAGGCTTTGAGATTTCAGAGAGCCCTTGGCTTTGAACTTGTGCTTCACGATCTGAGACTGAACAACCGAAATTTGAGGTTCGATTTGAGAATGAAAGTAAGTGGTTTCAGGGGTGTGGGATGAGAACAAATGTAAAAGCTAAGTGGTTTCGAATCAGAAAAACAAAATGAGAACAGATGATATTTGACATGACAAACAGCAAAAAAAAAAAAAAGGAGAGAGAGAGAGAGAGAGATCTGAGGTTCAGTGGCTCAGCGAGCTCACCATTTTTTCTTTATAAGTAGCTCAGTGAGCTCACCTGTCCAATCATTTTACAACTCGTCTGATGTTATTGGTCGTTTTGGGTTCATTTGGGTCTATTTTCTAGAAACCAACAACCAATCCAATCTTGTACGATTATTCACATTCAAAACCGATGCCAACCACAAAGAGTTATATAACTGACCAAGACCTCCCGGTGTTGATCAGTTGGACGCAGAACCCTAAAAGGACTAAAGTATTACAAGTACAATGTGTGCCTGCAGAATGAAAGGTTGTGCTAAACATGAAAGACAAGTGGTCATACATCTGGAAGGCATAGTGCCTACTATAGATGAATCAGAAACCAAGATGAGAGTTTCAAGCCAGTTACCTCAAACGGATCTCCTCTTTAACAGAATCTTTTGCATCCTCTGCAGTAGTAACTAAGAATGGTAACTTCGATTTCACAGCATTTAATACTTGAACATGCTCTGCCGCAACCTGGACACATAGAAAATATCAAATTGAACTACTGGAAGGAGATAGTAAATAGCACATATGCTATGGAAAAATACATAGATGCAACCAAGTGTAAAACAGGTAAGAAGATTCCCGAAGCATCTTTCAAACCATATAAGTATGAAATATAAATAAAAATTAATTTCAAGTACGCTGCACTTTGATGTTAATGAGAAAGTAATTATACATGATAAAATTTACCTCTATAAAGCCAGTTTTCATTTTCTTGTTGACCGACTCGCTTGGTCGAGACCGAACAATGCCTTCCACGGCAACCACATACTCAAGTCTCAAGTCATTAATCGTTGAATGCGCATCAGGAAACTCATCCGGTAGCGTCGTAACCTAGAATTTAACATCATTAACACCCAAATAAATCAAATTAACAATGAAATAAGTTAGATTCTTATAGATAAAGCTCATAGAAAGTATTGCAATAACTGTTTGAAGTCTTTACTCTCTGAAGTCAAATTTTTCCTTTCTTTTCTGGGAAAATGCAAACAAAGACATACCTGAACGATACCGGAATGGTCGCGGAGATTGAGAAAGGTGAGGCCACCGTGGACACGGTGGAGCGCGACCCACCCGCAGAGGCGGACCCGTTTACCCACGTCGGCGGCGGATAGGTCGCCGCATAAGCCGTTCCGGCTGACCCACTCGAGAGCGTTGTTGTTGAGAGGCAGTGAGGATTTGGGGTTGGGAATGTGGGTGCCGGTGGCGGAAGCGGAAGCGGAAGCGGAGGCGGAGAAAGCGGCTCTGCTTGTGGGACGTGGTTTGGGGAAGGGTTTGAAAATGGCGCGGAGGAGAGGGAAAGGGTTGGAGCGGAGGGATATGAGAGGGAAGGCTCTGAGGAGGAGGAGCGACATGGTGGGCTTTTGGGTGAGAGAGGTAGAGGATTGGAGGGGTTTAAGGATTGGGTGAGAGAGGGGAGTAGAGCACGTGTGGGTTAGCACGTGCGATGAAACAAGAAATGATGAACCCCTGCACGTGTGGAGACTACTAAAAGCATGGTTTTTGTAAACTCATGTTAGTTAAAGTAGTTGATGTTAACTGGAGATAAAATGAAGTCAAGATCTTTTCAAGAGAAGTTAAAGAAAATTTGCAATGAGTCGTGGACTCATGGTAGAACATGAAGGGAGAGAAAATACTTGTTTGCTATTTCTTTTTTTTTCTTTTTCTTTTTTTTTTTTTTTTTTTTTTTTTTTGTTAACAACTTTTTTCCGTAAATCACTCACAAAAAAACTTAACACTCATTTTACTTTCATGTCACGTCAAAACATTTTTTTAACCAAAACACGGAAAAGCACCTATTAAAAAGGGTTATCAAGCACCACCAATATTCTTCACAATTTCAAATAGAGTTGAGTACCAATCTCATAGATATTCAACTCACACTAGCAATAAAAATCATTAGTTGTCAGTTTTTAAGCGGACCAATCGACCAAGGAGTTAATCACTAAATCAAATCATTTTCAGTGGCTGAACAAGGAATTCATCTTTAGGGGGCGAACGTTTGAGAATAAGATCGATCTTTGCTCTCAAACATTCGATGGTAGCATAGAAGCATATAAAATTTTGACAACTTAGCCTTTTTTCAATGTGCGTGGAGCCTATATATTCATTCTTTTTGCCCTTTGCTTCATTTTGGATGCCCATTTACTTCTGTAAACCCTAGAGTGAGAGAGAGGTGAGTTTTAGAGAGAAATTCAATTTTTTGAGGTTCCATCTTAGCTTAATCTCATTTTTGGCATTATCATTATCCTTGCATGCTACTGTTAAGCTAATATTTAGGTTCATTTTCATTGTATAGCATATTATCTTGTAGACCTAGGCTTGTAAGTTCACTTTATTGGGTTTTTATGTTGATTGATGCATGGGTAGACATTGGTTGAGGTTAGACATGCAAGGTTATGTTATTCTTGCATGATTAGCTTGACATTAAAGAGCCTAAGTTGAGACCCATGAGTTGTAATATCAGGGACAGTTAATGGGTCGGATATTTTTTGAATGGATAAAGCTTGCTTGCGTTACATGTTGTATCGTGATTGTTAAGTCTTTTAGGATCATTTAGGAGTGGTGGTTAAGCTTAAGGATAGATTTGGAAGTATTAAATATACTACTAAATATATTGCAGAACGAAAGAAGGAGAAAGGGAAGAGAGAGTGGAAGCTTATAAGGACTACATTGTATTTTTTTTGAGAAAATACATTGTATTGAGTAGTATATCAATTGTATATACAGAGACCTTTATTTATAGAGATGTTATAAGTGATAAGCAAGAAACCATAGATTAATTAAGGTAGGAAATAAACCTTAATAGGAAAAACAATAAACCTTGGAGAATAATATAAAGTACTTTAACAGGAAGAAAGTTCTTACAATTTTATGGATTATGACCAACACCGAACATTCGTACACGTTGGCCAAACGATTCATGACATGCTATAAATGGGCATTTAGGGCTTTAATTGCATGATTAAGGTTTACGTCGCATGATTACTATTCCATGAGTAAGTTTAGGGCTCCAGACTCCAGTGTAGGATATGTCTAAACTTAGTATGTGGTTTGTAGTGTCGTGAAGGTAAAATGTCCAAGGTTAAGGATGATTGCTTGAGATAAGTAAATGCTTATAGAACGGTTTAGTGTTTTACCGTGCAATATGTTGTTAGACTCAGCATCCCTTAACTTCATAATTTTCTTAAGTGATTATGCTATGAGCCTAATGTTTATAACTGCATCAAAACAAATAGTTGTTTATTAAATGATTTATGATTAACAAACATATAATTGTTGATCATTATCTACTGATGACGGACACATATGTATAAGGCCTTACCTATATGGTCAAGAGATTATGTTTATTGTTTAGCCTTCTATCTAATGGTTTTATAGTTTGGTCGGCGCAATCATGTTTGATTAGTGGTCACTATGGACAAACATTATTAGTAGTATGGGTCACTTGGAGTTAGACCCGACCGAGCTACTAGTAATGGCTTGGATGCGGTAACGTTTGGGCATCAATATTATATTACAAGCCCCTCAAGATAGTACTAACCTTATCGAGAATGATTTAGAGCTTGAATATACTATATGAATAAAAGTAGGGCTGGCAATTTTGACACGACTGACGACCCGACATGAAGTTAGCAGGTATTGAGTTTGGGCTTATAGACCCGATTAAGACCCGACTAAATTCGTGTCTGGCGGGTCCACGAGTCGACTCGCTAGACACATTTAATAAATGGGTCTGGTAGGTCAGCTGGGTCTCAGGTGACCCCGCTGACCCATTTAAATTTTTTTTTTAAAAAAAAAAAAAAAAACCTAAGGTTCGTCTTCTTCACTCTTCTCTTCATATCTTCACAGTTCACACACTCACACGGTCACACCCCAGCAACCGCCACTCGGCAGCTCCCCCCCCCCACCTAAACTACGACTGTATCTCCCTCTTCGGCTCCCTCTCCCTCTTGGCTCTATCTCCCTCTCTCATCTAAAAATCTCACTCACACAGTCACACAACTCACACCCCAACAACTGCCAGTGCCCCCCCCCAAACCAACGACTGTCTCTCCCTCTTCGGCTCTCCCTCTCCCTCTCGGCTCTATCTCCCTCTCTCATCGAAAAATCTCACTCACACGGTCACACCCAAGCAGCCGCCACCCCCCCCCCCCCACCCAAACCGGCGACTATCTCTCCCTCTTCGGCTCTTTCTCCGTTAGCCCGACTCAGCCGCAACTCAACGAGAGTTGTATTTTAACTATTGTTCGATGAGTACCTTTGTTGTTGAAACAATTTGTTGGTAGTTGGTCTAGTATTTGGTTATGTTGTTTTGAATGGATTTGGGTTTGGGTTGAGCTTGGTGTTCCGATTCAGATTAGTATGGAGGACAATTGCATTTATACGATGACACTTGTTGATGACGATTTAATATTGGGAGTACTCAAATAATTCTTTAAAATTTGAGTAAAATAATTCTTATTACGCAATTTAGTAAGAGTTTTTTTAAACGGGTCGGGTCAGACCGTGTCAGGTCATGTCTACCCGATATGACCCGATTATGCTAAACGGGTTAAGCGGGTCATGTCAGGTTACCCGGATATTTTTCGTGTCATAATCACGTCAGACCCGCTAATCCATTTCGCTAAACGGGTCGTGTTCGTGTCTTGGGTAATCGGGTCGCGAGTCTTAGCGGGTCCTAATCGTGTCTACCCAGTTGCCCGTTTTGCTAGCCCTAAATAAAAGTTGAGTCTTATGACTAGGTATATTTACATATAAAATTCTCACTTACATGATTTATGCATTAAAATCATATCGTGAATTGTCCCTGGAGTATGCTTGCTTTATCTAAAAATAAAACAATTTTCATTATCGGCATAGTAATAGAGACAATACTTATGAAATTTTGTAGAAACTCACGACATTCTTAATTATCAAGTTTATTGAATACATTTTGATATCTAAAGCTCATTCCATAATAAATTATGTGATAATTTGCTTACAAAGTTATGGGTTTTTAAGCAGTTACTTTTGAATTTACGTGTGAAAAAGTGTAAGTGTCTGTATCATTACCCTTTTGGAATGAGGTGTGGCCGTGTGGGTGGGTAAAAGAGAGGACTCTTGCACCTTTTTTGGTGTGAAGTGTTTGCGGGCGCAAATGAATTTTTTTAGAATGTGTTTTTTCCTTGTTAATTACCAGCTAAAACATGTTGTTTCTTTGTTTATTTATTTATCAAAAAATAAAACAACTAAAATGGGAAAAAGTATGAGAAATCTTAAACTTTTTCCTTCTCCCTTTCTAATTTTATATTTTCTATTGTGTTTCTTATTAATGGAATATGTCTCAATTCCAACTGTCCAATTCCAAAAGCCAAACCTTTAACATAAATAATAGGGCATATTTTTAAATTTAAGAAAAAAAATGCTGAGCTTACATATAAATTTTACAAAAAAAAGCTTTTACAACATGATGTGACACAAATATGATTGAGTTTCTCAAAAATTAAATTTATCTAATTTCTAATCATGTTGTGCCACATAATATTATTAACTTTTTTTTATAAAATTTATTTGTAAACTTAACCTTCCTCGTTTAAGAAATTATGGGCATATTTTGAACTATAAGACCAAGAATGAAAACCAAACATCCTAATGATCTAAGATATTTCTAATATGGTCTCTAAAGGGTAGTTCAATCGAGTCAAGATTATGCCTCATGAAGCGGTAATCTGTACCTCGAATCCTCATCCTCCTCTTGTGTGGACATGTCAAAAAAAAAAAAAATTCCAATATGACCTAATAGATAGATAATCGTTTAATAATATATTGAATGAATATTCTTTTGTACTACATTTTGTGGGTTAAACTTTCAAACCAAGTAAAAAATAGGTCGTTCTTTTTGAATCGAGAAACCATTAATGAATTCTGATTTGGAGTATCAATCATGCCATTAATGAAATTTGAATTCTAAGATACTTTCCAATATTTTCCATTTCTGTCACAATGAAAGTCAAGAAATATATTTTATCCATCCCATGCCACTGGTAAATATTATTAAATCCCTCATTATGCAGCATTTACAGCTTTAGCCACAAAATTAGAGTTAGAGATTGTCAACGGCTACTTCTCACAATCTAGTTCATGATCTAACGGCTACAAACCTTTTCTTCCCCTTTTGACTATTCAAATATTTTCCCCAACGGTCGAAAAAGCCTCCCATTTAAATTTCCAAACTCCCCTCACTTTGAAAACTAGCCGTTACATCAAATCCTCCACCCCCCCCTCCATATTTCTCTCTAATTGCAATCGTTCAAGATCCTCACGAAACCTTGCCTTTCTTGCTACAGATTTTATTTCTTTCTCTCTGGTTTTCTGAACAATCACCAGCGACCCATTATTGTTCTCTGAGAAATCCATGGCTGCGCCTTCAAACAAATCTTCTTCTACACCAACAATTTTAAGCCGAGCCAATTTCAATTCAAGAAACTCAGAACTTAGCAACCCCATGAGAAGGAGTTTCAGTGGGAGCCCATTTACGAAACCCTCAATTGTTGCAAACCCGAGAGGCTTCAATCCTAATACTCCGGCTAATAGTCCTTCAGGTTCGACTCACTCTCTTTCACACGCTTCATTTCTTTCTTTTCTAGCCCCCTTTACGATAATGATATTTTCTGTTTGGCTGCCAAGAAAATGGGAGAAAATTGAATAAAATGCCCCTTTACGATAATGATATTTTCTGTTTGGCTGCCAAGAAAATGGGAGAAAATTGAATAAAATGCCCCTTTACGATAATGATATTTTCTGTTTGGCTGCCAAGAAAATGGGAGAAAATTGAATAAAATGCTAGGAAAAATTGATTGCCTATGTTTATTTGTTCGCTGGATTTTCAAGATAGAAATACATGAAAAGGAACCTTGCTCTAATATTGTGTTAATCATTGTCTGTAAGGTTCTTCTTTCCATATCTTATCGGTTGGATGGGAAATATCATTTTTCAAAGAAGCAATTTTTCTGTTTTCTTTATTTTTCCAGGAATGGATCATTTTTCCTAGGAAATATTTTCATTTACAAGAAATGGACCTTATTCTGTACAGCTTAGTAACAAGTTCTTTATCTATTTTCTCAAAAATTTCTCAGCAATTGAACAGTCAGGGCTTAACTATGGTGTATTCGGACTTCGGTTTATTTATAAATAAATATATATATATTATTTATTTATAGTATTTTCCATGGTGATTGTTGCAGATTTTTCTCGAAGAAACTCTATGGGGAGTCACGAGGACAAAGAAAATACAAAAGACCAGAATCCAACTCCGGGAAAAGTCCGATCACCGGCGGCTTCTTCTAGGGGCGGAAAAAATTTCATGTCCCCAACGATCTCAGCGGTTTCCAAGATTGCCGCGTCTCCAAGAAAGAAGATACTGGCTGATAGGAACGAGCCAGCTCGGACTTCTGTTTCGCTCTCCAACGAAAAACCATTCCGGTCGGTGAGATTCTCTGATGTAGTGGAACATATTGATGATGATGCAAAGGCTGATGCTGGTTTGCAAGAGAACAACAAGATTGAGGTCTCCGATGATGACAAGAAAGGAACTTTTACGGCTTCTTTTACTTCGGAAGAATTGAGATGTGAGGAGGTCCTTGATCCAGAGACTGACACCGACGAACCGGCGATTGTCACTGACGACCCAGATTGTGTTAATCTTGACCCGACATTCAAAATTAGTCCAACTTCTTCGTGTTCGTGGTCGTGTCCGACGTCCACCTTAGCGCCTCTTGATGCAGACCCTTCAATGCCTCCCTATGATCCCAAAACCAATTTCCTCTCTCCGAGGCCCCAGTTTCTTCATTACAGACCAAATCCTCGAGTTGAGAATTATCTCAACGAGGAAAGTGATGGCAGGCGACTCGAGGAAAGCTTTTCCGACACTGAAGTTACAGAAGAGACACAGTCCGAGGATTCCCAGAAAGAAAACGACGATGTTTCTTCAGGTGAAATGGTAGAAGAAGAACAAGAAGAAGAGGTCCTTGTGTTGTCTGAGGATGTTTCTGAGCCAACCCCCATTAGTACTCAATTGCCAAAGGAGACTGTTGAAGCAAAAGAGAAATCCAAGCCACAGTTCTTTACGAGATCAAAGTTCATTGTGCTGCTTTTGATTCTCTCACTAGCTGGTTTATCAGTCTCAGTTACAAAGTCTCCAGTCATTGCTCCCTCTGTGCTTAAAGAGTCCAGCTTTTTTGAGATTTATGATTCATCTGGAATTGCTGAATCAGCAAAAGCAAATTTGGATGGCTTTGCTAGAAATTTTTGGCTGTGGTATGCTAATTCTATCTCCTTTGTCTCGGAGCTGATGCCAAATTTCAGAGGAGTGCCTATTTCGGTTCCCCTGCATTATTGTAACTTGACTGCTTTGTCAGTGGATATACCCCTTGATGGGTACCTTATGTTTGATCAAAGTCGTAAAGAAAATGTTCATATTGAACCGCTAGAAGAGGAGGGTCAGCCTGAGCTTGAAGTGGATGAGGACATTGGAGAGGCTTTTGAAGGATTTGATGACCCAGAATATGAAGGACAAGTAAGCCAAGAAGAGATTGAAGAGATTTCAGAATCAGAGGAAGTGCTCCAACAGGCTCAAAAGGCTGAGGTTATTTCAGAATCAGAGGAAGTGCTTCTTCAAGCTCAAGAGGCTGAGGTTATTTCAGAATCAGAGGAAGTGACTCTTCAGGCTCAAGAGGCTGAGTTTATTTCAGAATCAGAGCAAGTGCTTCAGGCTCAAGAGGCTGAGGTTATTTCAGAATCTGAGGAATTGCTTCTTCAAGCTCAAGAGGCTGAGGTTATTTCAGAATCAGAGGAAGTGACTCTTCAGGCTCAAGAGGCTGAGTTTATTTCAGAATCAGAGCAAGTGCTTCAGGCTCAAGAGGCTGAGGTTATTTCAGAATCTGAGGAATTGCTTCATGCTCTTGAGTCTGAGGTTATTCAAGCAGAAAATTTAGAAGCGAAGACGACCCAGGAAGAAGTTTTTCTTGCTGATAATGTAAACTCCCAGGAACAGCCAGTTATGGTTTCAAAGGGTGAAGAAATTCAATCTGAAGTTTCAAATGGGATGATTTCATTTGATAAAATGGAGTCTGTCAAAGTAGATGAGAAGAATCCTGAAAGCTCAGAATTGGATGATGCTTCAGCAGAGAATCAACAGAGTTCAGAAGTTGGGGAGTCTTCAATCAATGGGACAACAGATAATAATATTTTTAGAGAGACTGTGCTGGGAATTGCTTTGTTGGTTTTGGCCTTTATTGCAGCTACAGGTTTCATCTACATGAAGAAAGGCAAACAAAGCACAACCCCAAGTGCTGCAATCAATGTAGAGCAACCACTGTTGACAAAGAAATTTGATTCCAGTCCAATGTCAGTGAGCATTGAGCATAATTTCCACGAGAGACGACCATCTTGGCCGACCGAGGTGGACATGGTTGGAGAATCATGTCCTTCGGAAATGAGCAGCTTTGAGAGGAGCATCTCTTACAGCAAGAAAGAACTGAAAGGAGGAGGGGGGTCAAGTGAAGCTCAGAGCTTTGAGAGGAGCACCTCTTACAGCAAGAAAGAACTGATGGGGTCAAATGAAGCTCAGAGCCAGGAGAAGAGGAAGCCCAGAAATAACTATAAGAGGGAATCACTTGCCCCTTCTTCCTCAGAGTTCTCCATGGGTTCTCCTTCTTATGGAAGTTTTACCACTTATGAGATGGTTCCAAGCAAGCATGTAAGTATTTAATTGCCATCCTTCAATTTTAACAGCAAAGACTAATTTGTATGATAATCGTATAGCAGTCAGTCTACTTAACACATAGAGTCGTGCTCATATATATCTTGGTTTTGTTGGTTTGTCAGGGACATGGAGACGAGGAGAATACTATTATTACTCCAGTAAGGCGCTCAAGTAGAATCAGAAAGCAAGTCACTTCTCCATGATGACCAGACTACTAGTTTTGTATTATTTTCTGCTCTCCATTGCGTAGCTGCACGCAATCCTATTGTGAATTTAGCCACTAATTTAGTAGCTTTTTCTAGTTTGATTGGTTGTAAAACTCTGTCATTGTAACCTCTACTGATCAGTAGCTACTCTGTTTCTAATTCAAGATCCTTCTGATTTTGAGCCAGGTAAAATATTGCCTTGATTGCCTCTTTCAATCTCAACAGATTGTTCTTTACTTGTTTTTTTCTTTTCTAACTAGAAATTCCAGATTTGTCAATTATTGTTTTAGGTGTTTTCATCATTTGGCCATCAATACCTTCCAAGGAAGGATATTCACCATGCCAAAACAACTCCCCTGGCCTTCCATTGGGACTTCTGTGAAGGGTCTGTGTGTGTGTCCCCGTTCAAGAAATTCACCAATTCATTAAAATTGGCAGGCCTCTTGTATATCAAGCAGATAAATACAGTCCAAAACTTTTGCCAAACAAGTCCTTTGATACTTAACAGCAACAATCGTCACTCCTTTGGTTAATACGTGGTATCCATGGCTAAATTCACAATAAATTATATGCAATAGTGCCTTGTGGCATAATATCTACCCACTCTTTGTAGTAAAGATTAACATAGTAAAGTATTATTATTAGAAAAATAAAAAGATTTATGTTTTCTTTTCTTATCTTTTCCTTCAAAGGACGGAATATTACAAAGTAGGTAATTTCAAGGACATTGCCTTGGGACAAAAAAGAGATACCAATCAAGAAACAGAGAGCCCCCTCATGGCCAATCAGGCAACCAACTAAAAGAGCTATTTTTATTTTTATTTTTTTCATGTCTTTTCCTTCGCTAACCTTTGAACCATTTATTTTGGATAGCAAAACACTAACATTCACATTGATTTAGGGTTGGTTTGGGTTTGCAATTTTAAAAAATGCAAATTAAAATTAACAATATAAAATGTGCAATTTGAAAAAGTGATTTTTAAAAACTCGACTAACCATTCTGCAAATTCGTGACTTGACCTTTAAAATCATAGTTTAGCCTTTAAAATTCAGGGTTTTCAAAAAAATACCTCATTACCTACGATTTGAAAATGCAAATCACACTTTTCAAATCGCAATTTTTTAAAAAATGCAATCTCAAACAATCAATTTTCTACAATTTAGTTTAAAATCGCACTTTTTGTTTATGAAATTAAAATTGCACCTTAGCAAATTTCTTCATCAACTGAAAAATCACTTCTTTAGTTTTTTTTTACTATTTAAACCATCTCATTTTTCAAAGTACCTATATTTCAATCTCTCACTATTATTTATTGAACCATAAACTCATCCCAACCACCGAAGTGAAAAACACAAAGTTAGTGCAGATTGACAATATTGATCCAGACTTATCAATTGTCAAACAACCTAAAGATGAGCAGCTTATGTTATCCCTTAATATAAAATTAGAAAAAAAATCTACGATTTATATAAGCAAGTCATGGGTTACTTATTTAAAAATGCGTGAATTTAAACCAAAATCACGATTTCACATAACAAATGCATTTGCAATTTTAAAATTACACTTATTGAAACCTCAATCCTAAATGGACGCTTAATTAGAGGGCAATGTTTTGGGGAGAGTGGGGAGCCCATCATACTAAACCTAAACTTAGCAAAAAAACAAAAAAAAAAAAAATACAACCAAAGGGAGGTGGGGGCAGTGGCACCTCAGGGGTAGCCGCCTGCCCAACCCATGGGGGTGTCCGCACACCACCCCAAATCTGGTTGGTGGTTGCCTGCGAGCTACCCATAGGCCATAGGGTGTCCACCCGCCACCCCCTGCAACCCTAGAGGTGGTCGGGGGTGGCCGTGTGCCATCCCCATGGGCCAAGGATGGTGGCGAACCGCCCCCACCCCTTATGGGGTGGCCACACTTGGGTTGCTGCCACCCTCTGAATTTGCTTCTTTTTCTTTTCTTTTCTCTCTCTTTTTTTTTTTTTTTTTTTTTTTAAATAGTAATAATAATTAAACTTGATATAATCAAATGGTTGTGTTTATTTTTCTTAATGTGTTCCATGTCACTTCTTTATTGTTAGGCATAAAGGGGTGGGTTTCTTATTGAAGTTACTCTCTTTTTTTTTTCTTTTTTTTTTTGGGGGGGGAGGGGGGTAGGCGAAATTTGAACTTCATACCGAGAAAATTAAATTGTAAAAGTTAATAAATTAAGTTAATGCAACATTTTTTTTTTTTTTTCACAAAAAGACATAAATAACATTAGGAATAAATTTCAGGCTAGTTTGATGAGTCGGGGTCATTAAAAGGTGGCCTAGCCTGAGCTTGTTTGTTAAACCATGATGAAGATCATTTGGAAGACTTTGGATCGATGGCTCTTCGGCAAGCTTCATCGAGCTTCTTCAATGAGCTCAAGCTCAATCTTAATACCAATCTTAACTACGTTGCTCATTGCAATCTCTCGATTGCTACTTTTCTTCTTCACACCTTTATCATTTTGTTTTTTGTTTTTTTGTTTTTTTGTTATTTGTTTTGTATTTTTTAAAGCGTATTTGTTGTTTGGTTGCTAAAAAAACTTTGGAAAATATACGATTGCCATACATTTGGAATGTCATGACAATGAATTTGTTTTTTTGCAAGTATTGATCTAATTGCTAATTTTCACTAACATGTCACCTTAGTTGTATGGTAATTATATAACAATTTATTAAATAACATTTGTTGATATGAAGAACATCCATAGTGACTTTAGGCCACCGTGTAGGGGGGAGTTCCACCAACAACAAAAAAGGAGGCATTGTTAGAAGGTGTTGGTCCAGAGAACAGAGGCACTCCAACACCTAAGTTAGTAAAAACCCTAGCTGGAAGGGTAAAACTAGTAAAAATGAGTAAAAGAGTCCACTAGAGTGTGGTAGTGCGTGAGAAAGCAGCTCTGGTATGCACTCATAGTAGATGTTTGTCAAATTTTCTCTAGTTCTCCATCCACCTTGTCATATGCTGGAGGACCAACTTGGAGAATGAGTCTCCGCTACAAGCCACCAACTAATCAAACCACAGTATGACATCTCCGTCAAGACTGATTGATGATATTTCTATATTTGAATCAGTAGGTGTGTGGTGATATTTGAAGAAAGAGTAGAGATTGCTAAGCGTCAGACATTTACAATTTTTTTTTTTTTTAATTAAAGAAGATAAACATTAAAGAGGAATTCAAATTTGAGATATTAGCATCAAATTTGAGACATCAGCACCAAATTTTGGATGATTGAATCTCTTTTGGGTGATACCATCCTTAAAGGGTTAACTTTCCACCCCTAGGTTTTAGTTTTGAATTCAAAAACAAGTTTTGAGGCATTAGAAACTAAATATTAATTCATAAAAATTTAACTAACAAAAAAAATACGAAATGGGGGAAGAGAGAGAGATTTCTACGAATTTTTTTTTTTTTTTTAATAAAGCCACATCAGACTTTGGCAGACACTTGTCTGACTCTTGGCAGCCAGATAACATGACTCTTGAAAAAATGCTCTGCTCTCAATATCCATCACGATTAAGGGTGGGCGCGGGTCGAGGCAGGCACGAGTATCGGCCATTTCCCCAACCTGCCCCACACCCTATAGGTTTGGAAATTTCAACTTGCCACCTGAGCACAAGGAACAATATCCGCGCAGTTTCGGGTATTGCGGGGCGGGGTAGATCGGGGCAGGTTTTGCAGGTTGTCTGGATTTCTTTCTTCTCCTCTGTTTCTTCTCCTCCGTTTTCGTCTCTTCTGCAGATTTATTTTCTTCCTAAACAAACACGACCCAACAACAAAATTCCAGAACACAAAATCAAATCTTCTGTTGAGAGAAAAATCAAACAATACAGAGCAAAAACCCTAACAAAAAATCCTTAACAAGAATCAAGAACAAAATATCGTTAACAACAAAAAACCCTAACATTACAATATAATCAAACAATACAAATCAGACCGAGGGGTGATTCGGTCACGAAGGTCAATATGAGAGCCAAGAGAGAGAGAGAGAGACTTGGGGCAGATTGCGGAGGCTAGGTCAGTGCTTCTGGAGCAGCGAGAGAGAGAGAGGAGCGACAAGAGTGAGAGTCTGAGAGAGTCAAAGTGGAGTGAGGAGCGGCAATGCCGGCAAGAGTGAGAGTTGAGAGACGGAGAGAGGGTGGAGGGGAATAGGAGATGGAGGTGCGGCTGAGGAGAAATGAGAATGAAAGAACAAAGAAGAATCTAGATTCTAGGGTTTTTTATTTATTTATTTTTTAAAAGTTTATTCACAGGAAAAAATCACTAAACCCGCAACCTGCCCCGCCCCACACAGGTTGGATAAAATCCAACCCATACCCGCAAAATAACACTGAAAATTCGTGCAGGACGAGTCGAGGTGGCTTTGTGGGTTGGACGGGTTTTTGCTCACCCTTAATCACTATAGGTCTCCATCATCTTAGTGTAGGAATTCCAATTTTATATATAGAGCTTTATACTCTTGCTCCCTCGTAATCGAGCATTTGGTGACTCTCAACTTTTGTTTAACCTAGAGTTCATCCCTTGACTGTCTAGGGCTTGTTTGAGTGTTCTTTTAACCAAGTATTCCATTAATTCCATCAAATGTTACAACTAAAGGCTTAGTTGGTTTTTTTTTTTTTTTTTTTTTTGGCCTAATCATAATACAGTAAGCTGGAATAAGTGCTAACTAAACCCTGTTACCAAACAGCCAGAAGTTCCAACACTAAACCAGAATAGACATGTCCACCAAGTGCTGCAACCAAATTGCACCCTTCTTCAACAAACTAACCTAAACGCACGGCCCAGCAGCCGTATCGCAGCACCACGCGCACGCTGCCTCCCGCGACAGCTAACCGTTGTATCGACCTTCACCGCTACCGGAGAGATCACGCCGCTCAGCCCACCACCGGAACAGCACTACAAAGAGAAAAAAGCGTTTAACCCATCGCCAACACCCACCAGAGCAGCACTGCCACACCGTCCCGCCCAAACACCGGAACAACGCCGAACACCACTCGCAGCACTACAGGTAACGGGTGAGCAATAACCCACTGCCGCACAATCAACACCACACACGGCACTGCACAGCGAAATCTCCCAAGAAACCACTGCTGTGATACCGGATGATAAGAACCGTAGTTCTTATTGTCCAAACTCAAAGAAAACCAAAGAAAAAATAGAGAAAGATATGATCTCTTCGATGGATCTAGCCTTGTAATGCTCTTGTATTTTCTGATGAATTATGGATGAAAATGGAGCCTCAACCGATTGCTCATAGATATTGACTGAAATTGTTATTGGATGAAAAGCACTTACATTGCTTTTATAGAGTAGAAAATATACCTAGGAATCAATAACCCTAATCATTGTAGGAAGAGAAATCCTAACCTACGGGTTTCTTATTTTGGTTTTTTATTTTTATTTTTTCTATTTTTTCTATTTTTTTTAAAGCGTATTTTGTGTTTGGTTGACGAGAAAACTCTGGGAAAGAATAGAAACTGAAAATTTTGACATTACTTGCGAGCGTTTGGAAGGCATTGGAAGGCTTTGGACCAATGGCTCTTCGGTGAGCTTCATCGTGCTTCTTCAACAAGCTCAAGCTCAATCTCAATCCTAATCTCAACAACGTTGCTCATCGCAATCTCTCAACGGGTACATTTCTTCTTCATACCTTTCTTATTTTATTTTATTTTATTTTTTTTGTTTTTCCGAATTTTTTTTTTTTATAGCGTATTTGGTGTTTGGTTGCTGAGAAAACTCTGGGAAAGAATAAAAACTGAAAATTTTGCAATAAATGAAGAAATATTTTTTGCAATAAATGAAGAAATAAAGAATTAAATGCACAATTTTTAAGGCTAAACTATGATTTTAAATGCCAAATTATGATTTTGTCAAATGCTTAAATGTGTCTTTAAAAATCACGTTTTTAAATTGGATTTTTTGAAATCTCAAAACCAAAGAGACCTAAAAGAAAAAAGTAATAAAAATTGAATATCCTCAAATTAGAAACGAAGAAAAGAAAGACATATATATATATATATATATATATATATATATATATATATATTGTTAATAAAATATTCCCTACAGAAACAAAGGCGAAGATAGTAGGAGCTTTGGCCAGAGAGAGAAGTGAGAGGGAGATAGAGGGAGAGGTTTAGGCTCTATCAATGGCTGCGTCGGCTTCCACAACATCATATCTGAATAGAGGAGGAGCTGATGCTGATAGTGAAGTGGAGTGGGAAGGAGTACACGGTGCGAGTGTGTGGGGACGACTTGGTGGGTGAGTTGAAGCGCCAAATCTGCGAGGTCACCACTATGTTGCTGAAGCGGTAGAAGCTTCTGTACCCCAAAGTCCTTGGATCCAAACTCGCCGATGACTCCGTCTTGCTCTCTCAACTCCTGCTCAAGGCCTCCCTCAAGATGACCATGATTGGGTGTTTCAATCTCTATTTGTGTGCGTTTTGTTTGTGTTCTTGTTAATTTGGTTTGTTTACTCTATTTTGTTGTTGCTGATAAATTTCAAGTCGAAATTTTGTTGATATTGAACAAAAATTGAAAACATAGAAGTGTTTGATAATGGGTTTCTTTTACTGGCCCTCTTCAAGCACGCTCATGGTTAATTTAGCTGACATTTTTGATGGCTGTGTTTTTTTTTTTTTTTTGTAACTGGGTTTCATTTAGTGTAGCAATTGGGATTTGTTTGCTATTAGAATTGGGCAACTTATAGTTTTATGTTAAGGGGAAGTGGAGGACCATTATATGGGTCGCTAAAAGTTGTACTTTGTTATGGTATTCGGGATATGATTATAGTATCACACTTTGATTTAGGTTCTTCTTTTCATTAGACAGAGGAATTTCACCGTTTTTGTAACTCTTCCTAAAAAATGAAAGTTGAAGCATGTTTCTGCAGGAAGATTTAAGCTGACCATATTCTCACACGCACACATACTTAAAATTGTTTTCTGTCAAAATTGAATCTTTGTTGCAAGAGGCTTTTAGTGGATAAAGGGGTGCAACTGAACGAAATTTGACTGAAAGCGTTCTGTTTTCTAGGTATTTTTATGTTTAATGGTTGTGAATATAACACCTGTTCAAGTTTTTATGCCAGAGCTACTAACTCAAGGGTGCTACATCTTCTGCCTCTGGTAATGTTCTTGTAGACTCATGTCATGTGCACATGAATCTGGTAGACTTCAAGAAAGTGGTGGGGCTGTGATGCGTAGCTGGTGCATATTTTTTGTTTTTGTTTCCGACACTATATTAGAAGATAACATTTTTTTTTTCTTTTTTTTTTCGTTTGTCAAAATTTCTCCTTGTTGATTTCCTAAATATTAGTTCAAAATTAAGTTGCCACTAAATTTGAAATGGGAAATAAAGTAATAAAAGTTATAATTGTTGTTGATGAGCTGTTCATTCACGTGCTGGATACTGAGATTTACCGTGTCTTTTGAATTTTTGAACTTATTACTTTGAATTGATACTGAGCTCAACTGAATCTCTAGTACTGTTGAAGATGATCTAATTGTAGAGGAAACGGACTCTCCTGAGGTTATCGATGATTTTGAACTTGGGAATGATGAAGCTGTTAGCATTCACATTAAAGATAAAGAACTGAATAAGCAAAAATTGAGGAGACATATAGATCAATACAAGGTCAGTTATTTTTATATATTTTTTGGTCTTTTATGTAATTGTGGAAGTTTTAGAATTTTTTTGAGCTATTCGAACTTGTAGGCCACATGCAACAAAATCCCTGAAACCGAAGGAATAAGTGCTACTTTGAACAATTGACTTTGCTTACATGCTTTTCTATATGACATATCATGATGCTTGAGTAGAAATGGAGAATTTGATTGTTAGCTTTTAGCAAATACGAGGATTAAACCGGTTCTCTTGCATGCATTTGCTATCACAGCGTGCAGTTGTTACATCATATTGATAAGGGCTCATCAATGTTCGTGCATTATTTATCAAAGACGAATCAAGACTTCCATGATAAAGGATCATTCCTGGACCAATAGTTTAATCGGAGATACTTGCTGCTAATGAGTCATTATTGACTTCTGTCCTTTACCATGCATGATTGGTGGTTTAATTACCTTCTTTTTTTTTCTATTGAGTTGTATTATTTTCTTTTCCTTCTTTTTTTTTTTTTTGGGGGGGGTGGGGGGAGTGGTTTGAGGCAGTGGATCTTCTTGTGTAAACAGTCGTTGTTGACTTATGTACCTCCTGGGGTTGTGGCAGTGGTGCTTCTTGTGTAAAGAATCATCTAATAGTTGACTTATGCCCCACCCAACAATACCTAAAGAACAAGTGATATAAAAGACATTGAATAGGCAAAACAGATGACATTTGGGAACATGTCATCTAATTCTGTAGCCATCTTTGATTCCTATGTACCCTTGAATTATGCTGCATTATTAAGTAAATTTTTCTAAAATAACCTTCTAAGAGTGCGGTATGAAATATGAAAAAAAGGCTCTATGTTATACACCCTGTCATTGAGTTGAACAGGGTTTCAAATAGCTCTGTTTTTATATCCTATACAACTCTCTTCTGAAGTTTCTTATCATTTGTAAATGAGCCTCCCTCACTCTATTGATCTGCTGTAGGCATCTAGTCTTCCTTGATTAACTAAGAACATTTCTCATTGGGATCCTTTCATTGATCAACCAAGTACGTGCTTGGAGGGGAGCCTTGATGTATATGCTGACAGTGTTGCTATTACTAAGAACTTAAAGGTGCCATCCCTCATTTACAGTAACCATTAACAGAAACTATTGGGCCATAGATGGAATTGGTAATCAAGTTTTGGTCGTTAGTTTTCAACCAGCCTTAAACTGCTTGTATCACTAATGCTTTATAGCCACTCATCCCAAGTACCGCGATAAGCCTCTTACGCACCATCATGCCTAGACTGCTAATTCTATTACTGGATATTGTGACTTGTTGTCTTTTATTTTCTTTAGCCTTAACTGGTTAGGTAGACAACCACATCAGGTTGCTTGGGGCCCAATGCCTCTGGTACTTTGTGTATTTCTTCTCTTTGTTTGGGTAACATATGGAGGGTAATCTAATTTTTCCAAGATCAGTCAGTTGTTTATGGTGAGTGCCTAGCAAAATTCTCTACAAACTTTTCCAAATTGTTATATATATATATAAGTAATTATTATATAAAAAAGCGCAGAGAGGCGTAACCTACATACACGGAAAGTATAAAAGAGAGTGTCTAAGAGGGAGAAAAATGAGAAAGGAAATCAGAGAAACTAATCCTTATAGGAGCTAGCCAAGCGGCCGTCCAGGAATACAAAGTAAAGAAGAAAAAATGAGTCAATTCCTCTATAGTCCTAGTGGAGTTCTCAAAGCATCTAGCATTCCTTTCATTCCAAATACACCACATAAGACACAGAGGGATCATCTTCCACACTACCGCGCTTCGAGAACGGCCTCCCGACCACCAGCAATTGAACAAGCCCCTTACCTTGCAAGGCATGACCCAATGCAACCCAAACCGATCAAAAATAGTATGCCAAAGAAGACTTGCGATCTCGCAATGGAGAAGAAGAAGATCGACTGACTCTCCATTCTTCTTGCACATACAACACCACTCCACTACCACTAGGTTCCTCTTCTACAAGGTGTCGTGAGTCAAAATTTTGCCTAAGGCCGCGGTCCACCCAAAAAAAGGCCACTCGCAAAGGCACCTTAGTACGCCAAATGACCATCGAATACGATCCATAGAACCTGTGGATATCTTGCAAGAGTACAACCGATCTAAGAAAGAAGAAATCAAATCCATCTCACAATCCTGTACCGGCCGCACAAACATGACATTCCACTCGACAACTCCAATCTATATATATATATATATATATATATATATATATATATAGATTTAAGATATGTATCAAACTAATCAGGTGTGGTTTTGGGGAGAAATTGAGGGATTGGATAGTGCATTGTATTTCTATGTTGTGACTTTCCATAGTTATTAATAGTTCAGTGTCTGGATTCTTTAGTAATTCTTGTGGATTGAGACGGGGATTCAAGGTGAGAATTGTTTTCAGTATTTGTTGGATACAAGGAGGGTGATGGGCCAAAAGTCAGGTTTTGGTATGGGGAACAACCTTTGAAGATATCTTATCTGGAATTGTTTAGTATTGCATGTTGTGAGGATGTGTGGGTAGCTGAACATATGCTGCTTAGAAATGAGAATATTCAATGGAATATGTTTTTTACTAGACCTGTACCTGATTGGGAGGTGGATTTGGTCTCCTCTTTCTTTGAGATGTATTCTCTCAAAGTAAGGCAAGGGGATGTAGATAAAATATGCTGCATCCCTTCTAAGAAGAGCAGGTTTGAAGTGAGGTCATATTATCAAGTGTTAACCATACCTACTGGTTTTCCTTTTCCATGGAGAGATATTTGGAGAGTTAAGGCTCATTCGAGAGTGGCATGCTTTATGTGGTCGGCAGCATTAGGAAAAATATTGACTTTGAATAACCTGATGAAGATGAATGTTATTGTGGTAGATTGTTGTTGTATGTGCAAGAAGAGTGAGGAGTTCATTGATCACCTTTTTCTTCATTGTGAAGTAGCAAGAAATTTATGGAATTTGCTTTTAAATTTGTTTGGTGTTTGGGCTATGCCTAGAAGGGTGAGTGAGTTGTCGCCTGTCGGTGAGTTGGGGAGGTCAGGTGGGACATCGTAACATTTTGGAAGTTTGGTGGTTGGCCCCATTGTGTTTAATGTGGTATATTCGGAGAGAGTGACATGCAAGGAGCTTCGAAGATCAAGTTACTTCGGTGGTGGAACTGAAAAAGATTGTTATGTTCCATTTCTTTTACATGTGGATAGCAGCGCATAATAATTTGCTTTTTTTCCAGATTTCATATTTTTTGGACTTTTGTTCTTCTTTTTTTCCTTAATAGGAGTTTCTTTTGTATACTATACTAGGGTTACGCCCCCTTGCGCTTTTCTAATGAAATTGAATTACTTATCCGAAAATGTATCAAACCAATCATTTTTATTAGTTAAATCTCATCTAGGGAACCTATTATAACAAATTGTTAGATTTTATTTTGCTACTTTATGTAATTTTTGGAGAGGAAAAAAATGCAAAAATAATTGGAGGGGAGAGTTAAGCAAAGGTGTAGATTAGGACTGCAAACAGGCCTAGCCAAATATCAGGATATTTAAGCTCAGGTCGGTGATCTAGAGGTGTGCTCTAGCTTTTCCCTGAGTGTGACTTAGCAAGGAATCACTGTTCCAACTTGGCTTGCAGCTGCATGACTAGCTCATTAGCAGCTTAACCCTGGGTCATGAACTCCACTCTAAATAACGAGCTCTTTTTTTCTTTTTTTTTTAGACTTTCAAAAGTTAGGCAGAAATCAGAAAAACCAGAGGTGCCTGGTATCACAAGATGGACCTGAACTCTAGGTTCGAGCTAAAATTTTTTTGGCTTAGCTTAGTAAACAAATGAGCTTGAACTCTAGTTTCGAACTCAGTTCATTCAATTTGAGAGCAAGCTGGAACCACAGTAGGTTGCAAATGGCTTGGCTTTATTGGTTCCTTAGGAAGAGACTCAAAATTCTCGTCTTCAATCATGTATCTTAGATCCAGTATTTTGAAGGTATTACTGGGGAAATAAGCTGCATGATGAATGAGAGAGCATTTACTCATCTCTGGGTCATTATAGGGATGATCTTTTGGGTTGTTTAAGGATGCCTTGCTCTTCCTCGTTTAATTATTCCATAAATAGGTTAATTACAAAAGACATAAGCCCCAGCCAAAGAGTACGTAAGATTGAATAAAAGAAGAATGATACCGAGTAATTTGAGAATTGGCATATTGCTCTGAGTGTTTCCATATGAAAAATTGAAACGATGTGATTCCTTTTGTTGACTATTATACATTGTCATTAACAACGTTTTCACGAGCAATTCTCATATCCATATTTTACCACCTGTAGTAGTCCTCTCAGAGGATACTGCATCATGTAATGGACTACATGCATTTTTTGTGTTGGTAGAGAGGGAGGCATGTTTATAACTGACTATTGCTGATACTCTACATTGCATGCATATTTAAACATAGTAAAAGGCATGTAGAGCAGACCGCCCTGCTTGACACTTCTTTGGCAAACCTCGTTGATGATGTTACTTGGTCATGTATTCTATTGTAGATTGAACTAAAGAATCCATGTCGTGAAGGAAAAAGGCTGCTTGTTCTAGATATTGATTATACTTTATTTGAACACCGATCAACAGTAGAGAACCCGCTTGAACTTATGCGGCCTTATAAGTGGTCTGTTCTTTGCATGTTTTTAATTTTTATTTGCGTCTTTAACTGCAAGTTAATTCTGACATTTTTGTGTACAGATCTGCATGAGTTTCTTACAGCCATTTATGCAGAGTACGATATCATGATATGGTCTGCAACCAGGTCAGACTTTCACTTGGCATCCCCCTGGCTCCCAAAATTCTTGTATTAAGATCATGCCATCGAAGGAGCAAAGATCAATCTCTCATAACTGATTTTTGCAATCTCTTTCTACTTAAAGGATTTGGTATCTGGAACTGTCCTTTTTCTGGCCTTAATGTAGAAAGATATTACTGCTGAAAGTGCCTAAGATTAGGAGGCTTTCTTATTACATTTTTGAAAGTTGTCATGATTATACGTGAAATTAAATGTGTTGAGTTATTTTCTTAGGCAATTGGGTAGATGAAACTATTGCTATATATATAAATATATATCCTTTCTACAGCACCAAGTGGGTTGAATTAAAAATGGGACAGCTCGGGGTACTCAGCAATCCTAACTACAAAATCACAGCTCTTCTGGACCACTTAGCAATGATCACAGTGCAATCAGATACCCGTGGAATCTTCGATTGCAAGCCACTGGGCTTGATTTGGGCTCAATTCCCTGAGGTATAGGCATCAGATAATACTTTAATTATCTGCATTTGCGTCCTTTTCTATATCATTTAAAGGTTATTGGGACTTTCATAAAATTGTATCACAAGAGAAAGATGAAGAGAATGAGAAGAGTTTCCATGGAAAGTTGCTTGCATACATACACGCTAGGAAATTACCCTTGAAAAATACTCAACTCTCTTAACACTGCCTCTGAAACTGGAGCGCAGATGTCCATCATGCCCAGCTTGTTGTCGAGATTTCAAAAATGATTCTTGCTTAATGCTTTTGTGGAACCTCTCTCAACTGATCAAATGACATAATATAGGGTGTAGCAATTGCTTTCTCATTACTATGTCTCATACAAAATGATGATCAATTTCGATGTTTGGATCTCTCTTGGTTACTATATTAATTGCTGCTTTATTATCACAAAACATCTTCATGGGCTTGTTATTAGAAAAGCCTCCTCCAAGAAAGATATCACCTGTTCTATGGGTCATATTCCAAAGTACATTACTTCTGCACTAGATTGCGAGATTAGACAGCTCAGTGCATATCTATGGTGCGCTTCTCTGTATTGATTAATGGTAGTCCATCTGGCTTCTTGAATAGTTCGTATGGAACTGAAACAAGAGTATCTATTATTCGCAGTTTCTTGTTCGCTGTTGTCATTGAGGCATTGTGTGGAATGTTGGTTGCCATGATGTATGGGGGCTCTTATCAGGCTTTTTAGTGGGGTCAAAGGAGTAACGATGTAGTTTATCTCCTTAAATAATTTCAATTTCATCATTGTGAAGGATGGCACCATTTTTTGATTTTTCTTCACTTTGTCAAACACTTTTTGGGGAATCCTCGTTCCTGGTTTTGTATGGTTGATTGGATGGAATGGGTTGAGGTTGTTGGTGAGGTCTGTAGTGTTTGCGTGGGTTAGACTTTGTTGGGTCTGGGAGTGTTGAAGGTGCATGGGGAGGTTCTTCTTAGTAGAAGCGAAATCCTTTGGATTCATCATCAAGCGTGGGGTAACTCCCTCAGGCTGAGAATAGCAGACGAGGGAAAGGGTACCTAAGCTCAAATCTTTATGGGGAGAGAGGGAGGCATTGTGGAGAGCAGTGGTGGAAGCGAAATATGAGAGCTTGTGTGGTGGGTGGTACTCCAATGCAATGCATGGGTCCCATAGGTGGGGGTATGGAAAAACATTAGGAGGGAGGAGAGGGGATTTCTCCAAATTAGTGAGATTTGAGGTGGGAGACCGGTTTAGCCAAATAAGTGTTCCAGCAAAGCAAAGGAAAGATAAAATGGGTAGGTCTCCCCTTTTTAAGAACTTTTGGAGTAAATAAATTGATTTAATTAGTTGCTGGAGAATTATAAGTTGTCATAGAGGCCATCTTTATATAGATTAAAACATTTTTTTTTTTAAAAAAAAAAAAAAGCAATAAGATCAATATTCCTCATTTTCTTGCAATTCTTCTATCATTTTGGGCCCAAAAAATAGGTCTACAATGGAAAGCGATATATGCAGCCTTTGACAAGGCCTGCATCTCAAAGAGCTTGGTGTGCATGGACAAATCAAAAACCAAAGTACTAGCATATGCTTTAAAGCACTAAATATACTTCCCATACAAATAAGATTTGTTAACATTTAATTTTACACCATCCATACCCTATTTGATAGGCTACGAAAGCCATCTCTTTTGGCATAAAAAGACTAATAAAATTTTATTTAGGAAAAAAACAAATTATCACTTTACATTTCAAACACAAAATTACAAATGTTGGAGACAAGTGAAGTGATAAGAATTTACAATATGAAGTGCTACTATCTACAACTATATACTTACAAAAAAAAAAAAAAAAATTGTTTATCCCCAAATTTAAGTAAAACCCCATTACCCTTGTTGATATAGATTTTTGGACGGCCAGACTGGTGATGGGTCACCTGCAAAATAGAAAAAATAGTCACCTGAAGTCCACCGATCCTCGGGAGGACTGAGGACACTCCGATGCTTAAGTCAGTAAAAGTTTTGATTAAAAAACTATATAAAGATTATGAAATCCAGAGAATAAGTATATAATCCATACCTGAGGGGTATATCCATTTTTATGGGATAGGTTCCTTGCCTAATATAGTAAGAAGCATGGATTCCAATACGGTGTGAATTTTCTTGTAGAGTGTAATTTACCAAATGTATCACACAAATAGCTATGTGGATGTAGTTTCCATGGGAAAAGAATTTTAAATTATTTTCCTTTGATTACCTAGTTACCTTCCATGTAAAGGCAAATTGAGTGAGTCCCTAACAACCCCATTAAAAATCTAAAAATCATTTTTAATCTCTAAAAGTATGAAGAAAAAAATAAAAAAAATTTGGGTCCCATCCAAAATTTGATAAAAATATAAATGGGTTTTCTGAAAATTAAAAAAAATCTAAAAGTCATTTTTCACAAAAATATCAAAAAATAAACCTTTTTTTTTTTTTTTTTCAAAAAAAAAAAACCTAAAAATTTAAATCATAAACAATTACTATAAGTCAAGAAGATTACCTGTATCCAAATCGAGTGTTTTGAGCAATCAAAACTTTGGTTTCCACCACAAAACGTCATTGGATCCTCTACAATAAATTTTACCTTTTGTATCGTCCTTGAGGATCTTGCAAAGGCCATTGGGAAAATCACAAGGAAATAAAACCTTATAATCACTTCCAAAAAGAACCATCTTTGCAAGATGATCAGCTGCTCTGTTCGTTTCACGCCATGCATGAGAAACTTTATACTTTTCAAACTTACTTAAAAGCTCCCAAATTTCCTTTAAACAACTAGCAGCCTTTTGACTAAATGGTTGGTCATTGTTAATGGTCTTCATAGCACTCAATGAATTAGACTCGACCCATATTACCTTAATGCTCATATCCAAAGCAAGACGAAGACCACTCTCTATAGCCCATAGCTCGACCAAGAATATGTCATCTCCATGTGCATTATAGGCAAAAGCACATATCGGGTCACCCATATGTTCTCGAAGCAATCCACCAAACTCGGATCTTTTCGGAGTTATAGATCCATCAGTGTTTAATTTTGTCCACCCAAAATCTGGTTTTTCCCATTTGCACATGGATCCAAGTGGAGTAAGATGGCCACTTCCTTGTTCTTGGTTAAGATTTAGGGGAAAAACCCTCTTATTGGTTCTCTTGAGTCCCGGAGAAGACTTGCATAATTTCCCATTTTTTTGGTCTTCTTTCTTAGCATGGTGGTTCTTCCTTTGGAGGTAGCTCCACTCTTGAACTTTCTTTGGGATGGTTGGCCAAGCAGTGTTGTCATAATTGGGCTCAAATGTTTCCTAAAAAAAAAAAAAAAAAAAAAGGGCATTATTTAGCTTATTTTTTCTCATTATTCAGCTTAAAACCTTTCAAATTATTACTTGGGAGATAAGGTAATATAAAGCAAAAAAAAGAAAAAAAAAAAAAAAAAAAAGAAGAAAAAACTACAAATATTGTTCGAAACACATGCACACACAATTATATTACAAGTGTTAATATAGAAGAGAAATAAGTTGAACATGAATCAAGCATATAAGATCTAAACCCCAAACATAATAACTAAGTCATGAATATATCACAATTGAAATGCACGGCAGTTCTTCAAAATATTGTCATATATATATATATATATATATATATATATATATATATAAAATTGATCATTACAATCCTAGTAGAGCAAGCATTTTATATCTCATGTAGCTCCCTTCTTTAGTCCTATTATAAGGATTTGCTGGCAACTTGGCCACCATTAAAAGAATAATGAAAAAATAAATAAAAGTATTTGCACAAAAATATAAAATGTATAAGAAGAAAATAAAACTTAAAAAAACTGTTTGATGTGCTCATAAAAAATCATCAATATGAATATGAAAGAATAAAAAGATAGAGAAAAACAAAAAAGGAAAAGAGTCTACTCTCTTAGTTTGGCTAAAGGAGAGTAGAGCAGGAAAAATGATTAGAAGGTGCTTAGAGTTGTAACAATTACATGTTTAAATTAAAATGATATGTTTATTTTTATTTTTTAAAGCAAAACTTGAGAGTAGGTGTGAGCGTTGACCTAAACAGGTCAAAAATTCCACCCATCTAACTTTTGACTGAATAGAATTAAAAGAGATATTTTGTATCAAAAACCAAATAGATGCTTCAAGGGGTGCAAAATCGAACTGAGACTGTCAAATGTCAATTTAGTTTCAGGTCTATTGGTTGGTGTTAATAGTGTAGCGGCAGAGGTATAAGATATTGCAAATGCGTCCAGATCTTCAAAAGATCTAGTGGCCATTAGAATTGGAGGTGTTAGATTTTACACCCTCGCAACCAAACATGGCTTCAATTAGGCATAGAGGCGCGATATCTCACATTTTAAATACCGAACTTCTTTAAAGTGCCCAAACACCTAATATTCCAACCGGTTTTGTTGGAACCTTTAGTTGTGTCAAGCGAGGTAGTAATTTACACAACCCTCCTTAAGGAGGTCCCAAAAGTGAATGAGCCAACTAGAACTTTTGATAAAAAAAGAAAAGGAGTAATAGGTCAAAATGCATATATATTAACTAGGTCAAAATGTTCAGAATTGCTTGTTTAGCAATCAAAATTGCTTGTTTAGCAACTGAGCAAGTAGAGATTGGCTAAATAGCCCTGCCAAATATAGGGGTAAAAAGAGAGGAACATGCTAAGATAATTTTTTTTTTTTTTTAACCTTCTTTAAATGGGTCAAGATGCTAAAGATTACATGTTTATTTGATTGAGCCATAATAGGCCTAAACAAATTCAAGAAGTCCAAAAAAAGGACAAGAAACATTTTTTTTTTAATTAAAAAAATATTATAGGAAAATGACCAAATAGGTCATAATTTTACCGGAAGAGGCAAGAGCAAAGATTGAAGGGTTCCCAAAAGAAAGGAAAACAAAGCCAATCAAATAAAGGCCCAATAGCTAGTCAAATTTGGACACAAAAAAGGCCCAATAGCTGAGATTAAGGCTCAAATATACGGAAAACAAGCCCCTCTATGTAATGTGTGTGTTCAAGAATAGAAAAACTTGGAAACCCAAACTGACCAACTGAAATGAAAAAGACCCGAGCTCGATTCAACTTGATGGCTGAATTTCGACATCTTTGTTTCGACAATCAAAATTTACCATACCATCTTGTATGCCCAAGTTGTTTAAGCTCAACAATCACAGAGGAAAAAAAAACCATTTAAACATATAATATTTACTAGAATTCATAGAATCTCAAAAAGAAATTACAAGTAATGTCCACCAAATAACTTGAGAATTATTTTTAAGAACATCACTTAGTAAAAGTTGGACCTGTGAATATTGAGGACCAACCATTTAGAGGAATATAAAGAATAACTAAAACGATAAAGCAATATATATAAATACATATATACACATATATAAAATTAGATTCCGGTAGAATCAACTTCAAGACTTTGTGGCAATCCCTCCAAGTAGAGCTGGCATTTGGCACTTGCTCATGTCGCTTCACTGCAAAATAATTTATAATTTAGTTCTTATTTTGGTAAGAATTATGACCATTAGATACCACGACCGACCAACTGTTGTTTGATGATGTGACCATGAAGATTAGCCACATAATATGACAATGTCGATGCACCACTTTGAAGACAAGACACGGCATGCTTAAACTTGAAACCTTAAAAGGCAAACATCAAAACAGGAACAAAAACAGGATACAAAGCAAGGGAAAGTTGACATAATTAAACTAGAGAAGCGATTAAAAGAATGACCAAAGTTTCGAATAAATAATTTATTAAACTGTTATATACGACTGTTGTTTTGATGATGTGACCGACATAATATGACAATGTGAATGTGCCAATTTGAAAACACGACATGTTTAAACTTGAAACCTTAAAAGGCAAACATCACAAGCAGGATACAAGATACAAAGCAAGGGAAAGTTGACATAATTAAACTAAAAGAAATGCATACCTCAGTTAAGGTCATGGAATTGGATTGAACAACACAAGCATGAGAAGAACCTCCAAGAATGTTCATGTTTGGTAATGGGGCAGCAGCAAGAGTCTCATGGTGGATCAAATGAGGTCCCATTGCAATGGCAGTGCCTATGCATGCACAAATCAAGAATTTAATGCTTAAAAATAGTATGTGTGGGCTATTCTGAAAAATCTTTTGTAGATTTTATATTCATGTGAGGTCTTCATGGGGATTTGTTGGGAAATAAAATTTTTGTGGGACAAATTTAACTCGTTAGGGCAAAAAATGTTTTGGCTTTTTATTTATTTTCCAGTATTTGTTTCATTATTTGTATGTAGAAGATTCATAGATAGAACTAACTCTAAACCCTGTATTTTTTAAAAACACTAAAAGCACCGATTACAAGCCAACAGCTAACACAGCCTCACAACGGCTTAACTAAGCAGACTAAAACCAGAACCCAACCTGCAGGACAACAAACTACAGAAAAAGGAACCACCAAAACCAACATAACAAACCCCCAAAACCAAAGACGGCTCTCATAGAGACAACAAACAGACCACACAAAACCAGCCAGCAGTAAACCATCTTTATAGATAGTACTGACTTATAAGCTTCTTGGATGTAGCACAACTCTAATTTTGCACACTGTTAAGTTGACAATGGTAGGTTTCATGAATTTATGGCCTCGATATTGTCAAATTAAAAGTTGTGGGGAATTTCTTATTTATGAATCTAAGTTTCTGATTTTCTGAACCTTTCTGAATCAAGTGTCAAAAATGTTGTTCCTACTTTGAAATATTATAAAAGACCAATCTTAGGGTAATGGATTATGTATCTCTTTCTAGTAGTACACTTGTTTAAGAACACTTACCAAAAGAATCGGTTAAGGAATGTATGGGTTGCCTGAACCAAGAGAGAGAGCAGCAATGCAAGCCTGTGAGAGCCGAGAGAGAGAGCGGCAATGTAAGCCTTTGAGAGCCGAGAGAGAGAGCAGCAATGCAAGCCTGTGAGAGCCGAGAGAGAGAGAGAGAGAGAACGGCGAGAGAGAGGAAGCGGCGGTGTGAAAAAACCCTAGCTCCTGCTAGGGTTTTTTTTAAATGTTTCTTAGAAGGGCAAAAGCGGCGGTGTGAAAAAACCCTAGCTCCTACTAGGGTTTTTTTTTTAAATGTTTCTTTAGCAGGGCGGTCGGTTCAGGTCGGGTACTTACTTGCTTTTTTTTTTTTTACCCACAACCCGCCTTCCCCGGGTTATACGAAATTTCAGTCTTTAATTTACTTAAGTTTTTTTTTATGTGTTTCTTAGCGGGGCGGGTACTTGCTTTACCAAAATTTGTTACCCGACCCGACCCTCTACTCACGGGTTGACCCGTTTCCCAAAAAAAAAACCTTAAAAAAAAAAAAATCGTCTGTCAGAGGAGTAGCTGACGCTGATAGTGAAGTGGAGCGGGAAGGAGTACACGGTGCAACTGTGTGGGGACGACTCGGTGGGTGAGTTGAAGCGCCGAATCTCCGAGGTCACCACCGTGTTGACGAAGTGGCAGAAGCTTCTCTACCCCAAAGTCCTTGGATCCAAAACTCGCCGATGACTCCGTCTTGCTCTCTCAACTCCCGCTCAAGGCCTCCCTCAAGATGGCCATGATTGGGTACTACAATCTCTATTTGTGTGCGTTTTGTTTTTGTTCTTGTTAATTTGGTTTGTTTACTCTATTTTGTTGTTGTTGATAAATTTCAAGTCGAAATTTTGTTGATATTGAATAAAAATTGAAAACAGAAAAGTGTTTGATAATGGGTTTCTGTTACTGGCCCTCTTCAAGCACACTCATGGTTAATTTAGCTGGCATTTTTGATGGCTGTGTTTTTTTTTTTTGTAACTGGGTTTGATTTAGTGTAGCAATTGGGAGTTGTTTGCTATTAGAATTGAGCAACTTGCAATTTTGTGTTAAGGGGAAGTGGAGGACCGTTATATGGGTTGCTAAAAGTTGTACTTTGTTATGGGATCCTTTCATTGATCAACCAAGTACGTGCTTGGAGGCTCTACAAATACCAGCGGAACGTGCCACTGGATTCACTGCCCCTGGGGAGATGGCTGGTGCTTTGGACGGGGAACTTGTCCACTATTTGCGGAGAATTACATCTCGCTTACGTGAGGCGGTACGTCACTGTGCCTGTCTTCTGACGTTGGTTTTCACAAGAGATTTAGTTTTCAGTTTCCTCACAGTTTCTATGCTGTTTGAGATTTTGTTGGTTTCATATCAATTTGATAATGAACATAGTATCTGACAGTTATCAATTTCTTTTGTTTGTAGATTGCTCCACGTAGAGGTAAACCCTCTCCTGAGGCTTTGGCTTGTGTTGGAAGCATCGCGAAAGCTATGGGCCCAGCTATGGAACCTCATGTTCGTGGTCTCTTGGATGTTATGTTTTCAGCTGGCCTTTCCCTTGCACTTGTAGAAGCCCTTGAGAAAATAACTATCAAGTACAATGCATTATTCACGAATCTTCTTTCTCATACATTTTGGGTGTAAATCCTTTGAGGGATTTTAAATTTCTGTTGTTTTTGATTGTTATGTCAGTATTCCATATTTGCTTTCAACTATTCAAGATCGGTTGCTTGATTGCATTTCAATGGTTCTCTCAAAATCCCATTACCCTTAGGGGGGGCCGCCTGTTGGCAAAGGTAGAGGAAGTATGGTGAATACCCCTCAGCAGGCTTCAGATATTAGTGGTTCAGCCTTAGTGCCACTCGCTTTGCAAACTCTTTGCTCGTTTTAATTTCAAGGTATGTCCACAAATTATCATCCAACATGGATCCTAATTGCACCTTTGGTTTCACTAAGAAGCTAATGTATATTTTAGGGTCATGACCTTCTTGAGTTTGCAAGAGAATCAGTTGTTGTATATTTGGATGATGAGGATGGAGCCACACGAAAAGATGCTGCCCTTTGTTGTTGTAGATTAGTTGCAAATTCTATTTCTGGTATTGGATGTACACCTTTTGCTCTTGGTTGGTTGAATCGAGCTGGAGGAATGAAATGACGTCTTGTTGCGGAGGTTTGGCATTTAACTATACTTTTCTGTTAATAAGTATGTGTGCGTGCATGTATAACTTGTCATTAATGGTAATTGGAAAAGTTTGTCACCATTGGTTTCTTTAGTTTGTTTTGTTATCCCCTCCACCCATTCAGCAAGTTTACATTAGTCTTGCATCTACTTTCAATTGTACTTTCTGTGATATATATATATTCAGCAATTGACACAAGCTGCTTGTAGACTTCTACTTGTTCATGTAATTGTTCAAGTTTTTCGATGAATACTTGTAGTATGACATCCTTAGTTTTATTTTTCAATTATTGGTTTGTGTGTGCCTGTGTTGTGTCTATGAATCATTAAGTGGCCATAGTTGTGGGGCTATATTAGTCTGTTGCTAACAATAGTTTTCAAATTAATAAGTATCACTTGCTATGTGGGGTCTTATAGTTTTATCTTAGTAGAATTGTTTGTATAATAGGGCAGATTGGAGAGCTAGGTGCTTACAAATTTAGTGTGATAGATAAGTGTAAATTTACTTTTGGATATCCATAAATAATCCACTAGATGCACCAGTAATTATCTTGTGAATGATGGTCAATTTGGTAGTCCAAATTAATTTTTCCATGAGGGTTTATGGCGTCAAAATTTTGCATGTTTCCATTAAGTGTAATATATTCTTGGATTGATTGTACTGATTTCCATCAATCCAAATATGTATGGAACCAAATATTGATGTTGATTTAGGTATCACTGGCTAGAAACATTGAAATTCGGATGGAGAAAAAAAATTGATTAGTGCATGGAAATACATAACAAATTTGTAGTGAAAATTGTTCCCTTTAGATTTTTTACTGTTTAGCTAACCCACATAGAAGAAACAACACCGTTGTGCAGTTTTACAATCAACTTTATTTGGAAAAGTTCAGTTGGCGGCCAATGTTGGATGATCTATCTTTTAATTCTATTAGTGTTGCAGAGGCTGTGGTTGGAAACAACTTTTGTGGAGAGTGAAGTTTTTGAGGTTGTGAGAGCTCTGAATGGTGATAAGGCCACGAGTCCTGATGGATTTTCGATGGCTTTTTTCGAGACTTGCTGGAAGGTCCCTAGAGAGGATATCATGAATGTATTTTAAGAGTTTCATCTCTGCGGGAGGTTTGAAAAGAGCCTCAATGTTACTTTTTTCTCCCTTATCCCTAAGGGCTGTTGATATTAAGGATTCCAGTCCTATTAGTCTTGTGGGTGGTGTCTATAAAATTATCTTTAAAGTTTTAGCTAACAGGTTGACACAGTGCTAGAGAAAGTTATCTCCATGTCTCATAATGCGTTTATCAGAGGGAGACAAATTTTTGATTCAGTTCTTGTAGCTAATGAATGTTAACTGGGATTTTCTGCTTTATTTGTTGAGAAGATGTGGCTTTGGGGAGAAATGAAGAGTTTGTATAGTTTACTATATCTCTGTGGTGCATTGCTTTGGGGAGAAATGGATAGTTTCTATAGCTTACTCATGGCCTACGACAAGGGGACCCTCTTATCTCCTTTGCTATTTGTGGTTGTCGTGGAGGCTTTGAGTTGAATGTTGTCCACCGCAGTGGATAGGTGGCTCTTCTCAGGTTTTTTTGGTGGGGTTGAGGAATTCTGGTGAGCTTTTTGTGTCTCATTTCTTGTTTGCGGATACTTTGATCTTATGTGAGGCAAGTCTGGACCATTTCCGTTATCTGCGTTGTCTCTTTTCATGTTTTGAAGCTAT
This sequence comes from Corylus avellana, assembly GCF_965113065.1. Taxonomy (NCBI): domain Eukaryota; kingdom Viridiplantae; phylum Streptophyta; class Magnoliopsida; order Fagales; family Betulaceae; genus Corylus; species Corylus avellana. Next base: position 4,875,598 of record NC_142493.1, on the reverse strand, counting down.
CTCAAGGTTGATGATTAATTTATTTAAATCATAGCTAGTCTCTAGTGGCGTGATGGATGATGTTAGAGGTTTGAACATATCCTTGGTTGTAAGGTGTCCTCTTTTCCTGAGAAGAATTTGGGTCATCAATAAGGGACTTCATACAAGGCTAATTGAATATGAGATGGTATTTTTGAAAAAATGGAACGTTGTTTGGCTGGTTGGGAGGGGCTTTAGTTCTCGAAGTGTGGTAGGTTGACATTGATTGAAAGTACTCTTTCCAATTTGCTCACTTATTTTCTATCCGTTTTCCCCGTTCCCATAGGTGTTGCTAACCAGAATGAGAAAATTTAGAGGGATTTTTTGTGGGGTGGAGTTGGCGAAGAATCCAAATTCCATCTAGTTAGTTGGGCCAAAATTTGTTTTTCGTTGTGCTATGGCAGTTTGGGGGTTAGAAATCTTTCTCTTTGTTTTAGTATCTTTTAATCCTTTAGTTCCGATTTAATCTTTTAATTATTCTTTTTTTTTGATAAGTAATAATGATATAAATCATATTTAAGAAGTATATTTTATTTTAGCAACTCCTGCTATAATTCTCAAGCCCTAGACTTGGAATAATCAATTTCCATTAATTCTATCTCAAGGGTATATTTCACATCTCTTTGATTCCAATCAAAGTGATTATGGATTCCATCTTGAGGTGTAGTGTTCCTATAATGCTACGTGTGATCACTCAACACATCAAGATTTTGACCATAAAAGCTATCACTCCTAAATGTATGAAACTGACCTACACTTTACATTTGAGTTCACATTCCTCTTAGGATTGAGAGTCAATATTATAAGAAGTTGTGAGTTGAAGTTATTCAATTGACAGTAGTTTATAGAATAACAACTCACGTAGTCCAGTTCATTGTATTTTATCCACACCAACTTATTAATCAGAAGTCTCTACTTCCAGCATTAAGATATCATCATGATTGATGTGTTATATCTTTATCAGATGGAATGCCCAATCCCATCACCGGCTATGTACTAGGGCTTATAAGTTAAAAGGCATTATGGTTTAGGTTTTCTATGTGATAATCTCATTAATACACTTAAACCATATTCAATGTAACGTAAGGAATTGTCACACCAAAAAAAAAAAAAAAAAATTGGGTTTTTAGGGCACTATCCCTAACAATCTTAGTTTTTAGAGTTTATTGATATCTTAATTTGATAATGTGATGTCGTGGTTCTGGATTTTGGATCTCATTTAGTATCCATGTTAATGTCCTTTTATGGCTTGCTCTTGCATATAATAGGTATTCTCTGTTAATTCAAATATTCTTTTTGGCTAACTGGTATTGGGCTCCCTGTAGCTTGTGGAAAAGCTTCTCATTGCGTCTGTTGTGGATGCTGATGTTACCATTGGCCGCTCTATCTTTTCCTCTCTGCATGGTAATAGAGGTTTTGACGATTTTTTGGCATAGGCTGATAGTCTGAGTGCAGTTTTTGCTTCTTTAAATGATGAGGTTTGGTTTCTACTATTGTTATAAGTTATAACTATGCCTTTGTTGGAAATACTGACTGAGTATATAATTTTTTTGTTTGATGCAAATGATATTAGTAATTTAAATTCTTTGGTTTTCTCTGAGAACTAATGTCTACTAATGAATGAACTTGTTTTACATCTTCCATTTCCTGTGTGGATTCATTTACTTTTAGTTTCTGTATATGACTCATAATCACTTAATTGTTTGATGATTAACTGTTCCTTGTCTATCTTTTGGGGCATTAATGCATATATTTTGGAGCATAATTACACTCTTTGCTTTTTAATCTAACGCTTCGTTTAAATCTTAATATGCAGATCCTTTCTTCATCAGATTCCAACATCTTGAATTTTAAGACATAGGAGTATAAACATTATTTGTTGTATATGGAGCTTATTTTTCCATAAATATTAGGCCGTAAATTACTATTTTGTATGACAATATTAGATTACTCCACAGTGCTTCACCTATTACTTATTTTTCTTTTTCATTTGGACTTGACCTTACGAAGTACTTGCTGACTTCCAGAAACTAGTGTACTAGGTCAATTGTTTGTTTGCTGGAAATGGGAATGGACGACTGGTTTGGGATTCCTACTCTGCCCTTTATCACATTGGGTCATGGACATTGGGATCCTATTTCCATTTAATTGTGAGTTTGATTCCCACAAAACTGGGTAAAAATCAATTTTGTGAGAGTAGAGAATGCCATACCAATAAAAGAAGTAATTTTTATGAACTTTCTTCTTTTTTTTTTTTTTTTTTGTCGGACGAGGGGATTTACTTTCATGACTCTCCCCCCTTTCTCTCTTGACAGAACCTAATACTTTTCTAGCATCAGTGGAGCCACCCCTAAGAATGCCATTACCGAATTTGCCATTCAATCCTTTCTTTTTGTATATCCTTAAGCCTACCACTGTCGCTGTCTTCATGTCTTGGGCCGATTCGCCTGGATTTTTTCAGGATGATCATACTTATCAGAAAAAGAGAGAGAATTGTTTGAGCACAGTCATACCCACATACCGAACATATTATTCAGAGCCTTAGGTTAGCATCTTTACATTGGCGAGGAGAGGTCAGACATAATTGTTTGGAAGGTAAGTGGAGACCTGATCTTAGCTATAGCTGTGTGGCGCAAGAGAACAGATGTAGCTTATCCCAGTTAGTTGCGATTAAAGCTTTGTTGATCTAAGTTCTCCAATTTTAACTAATATTCGGATACAATGCCTGTTCTTTCGGTTGATTTCGACTAGGTTCTTTGTTTATTTTGCAATTTGATCTTTTTTTATTCTTTGGTTACAGGAGTCTCAGTTTTCAAAGTTGCTTGGCTATGTTATGGGGTGCTTGTCATAACAATTGGAAATTGGGGGCAAATGTGGCTGTGATCGCTAGCTCAAGTGTCGGTGGTACTGGTGAGAGCCGTTTCCATTCCTTTTCTCAGAGAACATAAGAAGTGGTTAGGAATGGAAATTTTCAGCTTTCCCTTTCCTCAGTTTTTGCACAGCCAAGTCAACAGGAAAAATGGCACCTTAGGTGTTTGGCAGTGTTGTTTTATTGCCTCTCCTTTGATCTATGACCTACTCTTGAAGGGTGTCATCTTCCCCTGTGGAAGATGCTTCAAGAGGAACTGTGTTTGGAATGAGATTTCGCAAAGTTGTGCTCCCACTGAGGGTGCTTTCTTTGTTTAACTAGTGACCTTCAGAAAATCTCACCAGCTTTAATTTTATTAAGCTGAAAAAACTGAGTTGATTGGTGTTATATGTGTGGAAAGGGGGAGCAAGAAAATGGATGTGCTAACGCACAGTGGCTGTTGTGCTAGCGTGCTCGGCCTTTGCTTGTTGGGTATAGTTCTCTTGTTCGCTTTTCAGGTTAAGCAAACTTAGCTTCTCACGAACAGAACCATAAGCATTATGTCAGCAAACGAGACTTGGATCGAGGATCAAAAGCCCTTCGGATGAATGATCCAATCCTTCCAATGAGGAGTGTGAAACCTCAGTTTATCTGGTTTAATTAGTGGCCTGCCGAAAATCTCACTGGTTTTAATTTTGAGCTTTCTTGAATTCCAAGTCCTAACACTCTCTAGCTCTCTAGTTTTCCCCCTGTATTGTGAATTTAGCCACTAATTAGTAGCTTTTCTAGTTTGATTGGTTGTAAAACTCGTTATTGTAACCTAATTATTGCTTGGAGTTGGAGCCTTGGAGGTTTTTGCTTTGTGTACAAAGGGATGTTGGTTGAGGGGATAATTGTTGCTATTAAAGTTCTAAATTTATAATTGTTATGTGCTTTCAAAAGTTTCGATGCAGAATGCGAAGTCTTATGGACAATCCATCGTAGGAATCTTGTTAAGGTCATAAGTACATTCTCTAACCTCGAGTTCAAAGCTTTAATATTGCATTACATGTCGAACGGTAGCCTCAAAAGGTGGCTATACTCTTATAACTACTGCTTGAATCTTCTTTAAAGAGTAAACATTATGGTTGATGTTGCATCAGCATTAGACTATCTACACCATGGTCAATCAGAATCTGTGGTGCACTGTGATTTGAAGCTTACAATGTCAAATATCCTTCTAGATGAGGACATGGTTGTGCATGTGGGTGACTTTGGCACTGCAAATATTTTGGTCGGAAACAAAGATACTACATAAACTGAAACTCTTAGTACACTTGGCTATGTCGCATCAGGTATATGAATTCACATCTACTTATTTTTTTGGTAAGAGACTATCTAATAGTGACTAATATTAATAACAACAATTGTTGCTTGTTTCAATAATACCAATGTACATGTCAATTTTCTATTCAATTTTATATAGGCATTATATTCATATGAATTTGCATTAACAATAAAGATTATGCAAATTATGATTGCTTAGTCTGGTAGATAATTACCTATTTATTCCTCTTTTGCATTGATAGCTGATTATTCTAAAATATGTCAAAAGAAATATTAATATCAAAGAGAATTAGGTTATATGCTTATTTCTCAATAGGTTAAGAGGAAGTAATTCTAAAACACAATCACGATCATTGTTTGCCTTGTCTTGTGCCCACTCTATACCCATTTTATGGCCATTGAGAGCACACACACAAGTACATATATACTTTTCTCCTTTTGGTTGAGATAATGTGGACAACTTCCTCCTTCTTCTTCTTCCCTTTTTTTTTTTTTTTTTGAAGGAAAAGTGTCCATAAAGGCAACATTTATAGCTACGACATAATATTGTTAGAGATGGTCACAAGGAACCTACCGACAACATGTTTGTAGGAGAATTGACTTTGAGACAATAGATAAAGGCATCAATTCTTGACAGAATGATGGAAGTTGTGGATGACGGTTTATTGAGAACAGAAAATGGAAAAGATGTAACTGTCATGCAAAGTTTTTTTTCATCCATCATGCAATTAGGCTTAAGGTGTTTTGAAGACTTACCAGAAGAAAGAGTCGATATCAAAGATGTTCTTGCCAAGCTTAAAAAAAATCCAATTGACACTTTTTGAAAATAGAAACATGGGTATCTGAATATATTTTATATGGGTTTTATAGGGTTTGTCCTTTTAATTTCTTAAAGTACTTACAACTGTTATGTTTATGTTTATATGCATTTTCATGTTTTAATAAATGGTTTGAGATTTTCTAACATCCTGCTCTTGAGCCCTTTATCATCTTTGATCTCCTTATGCTCCCTCATTGAGATCAATGTCTATGTATGATACCACATGGAACTAAGAAGCTTCATATTTAATATTCCTTACTTTAGAAATATTTGATTAGATGTGGTACAAGTGAACTTTCAATTTATCAAAGGAAGTAATTTTTTGTTTCAGAAGTTGGGTCCTTGAGCTGGTAGGTTCGGCCATGGATGAAAAGAGAAATAAGTTGGAAATGGAGAAGAAGCAAAACTATACTCAATAAGGCAATAAATGATGGTGCAAAGGATATGTGTAAGAGATTGTCATTAAAGGATATTTGTAGTATGACGATGTGTCTTGGTGAAGCACACATACCTTCATCGTTAGTGGCCTAACTGAATTTAAACTCTTAAGTGATCTACACCATTAACGATGTTGTCTATGTGATCACCATTGGTACATGATTGTGCCGGTCACCTATAAAACTATTGTATCAAAGGTCAAATAATATAAAAATAAACTATGGACCATAGAGTTATAGTATTTTATACCCATGTGTTGGCAATCCAAATATGATGATCCACACAACATATGTTCACTTATCATAATTTATTTAATGATTTAGGCATTGTTAAACCCTAATGGAGAGATGTCAAAATTCTCAAAATACCAATGTTTTTAGAAAAAAGAGAAGAAAAAAAAAATTGCAAGGATTTATGCTTTGGTAAGGATTTAATAGATTTTGCAAAAATACCCACGCTTGAATCTTTGAAAGATCAATACACTAAATTGAGAGTTTTTTAAATTTAGAAAGGTAATTTCAAAAGTTGCGACAATTGAAATGGATCAAGTGAAGGTTCCCCTAATCTTTACTAAGTTTATCCAAACTTTGTTGTCCAATTATGTAGTGATCTTCTTCATTCAAAGGAATTAATAATTTTCCAAATTTCATAAGTTGGTGGGTATATGCCATATGTGCATCTCTGCTATTTTATTTACAAATTTAATCTTTGACACCATGATACAACACTTATGCCACACATTTAATTGAGTTTACTATTAAGGGCTAATATGGTTTAATAACTCCAGTTTACCCAAAATGGCAAGCATTCTTCATAACATTATCAACTTTAATTTTGGTAAATTTGTCAAATTCAAGGAAACTAGACCAAATAAAATTCTTATGTCCACCAAAATAAGGAAAAAAAAAAAAAAACCCCAAAGCAACAAAGGCCTAAACTTTAAATTTGATCAGCGATTTTATAGCTATTTATTATTTTCCTACGCAATACTTCAAGCAGAATAGATAAGGGGAGAGAAAGTGGCAATAGAGCTGAATAAGAAAAGATTGTTGTAAGTGAGACCTATAAAGATAACCTATCCACATAATTGCTAACCGGAAAAGAACACATTAAGCTTATAAACACATTCATCTCCTGCTTTTTGCCCGACATGGGATAATGTCTATTTCTTTTTCTATGCAATACCTAAGGGGAATGAGCAAAGAGAGAGAAAGCGGCCATTGTCCCACATCGGCCAAAGTGCGGGAGATGAATGTGTTTATAAGTTTCACGAGTCCTCTTCCTGCCAGCTTGGATAAAGTACTTTTGTAGGTCCCATTTATAACCATCATTTCTTATTTAGCAACGAATCGAATTCTCGTCTTTCCTCGGTTCTTCCCATTGTGCGGGCGCATAAAAGAAGAGAAAAAAAAATCACTAAAAATGGAGAAAAGATTAGAAGCATCATTTTTTCGTTCTCATATTTTATTTTGTTGCATTTAATAGTGTACATAGTATCATGACAAATAGAGATTTTAAATAATATATTAACATGTTTACTATATATATATATATATATAAATTATAAAATTTAATATAGATTATTAAAATAGAGAGGATTCCTATACAAGTGAAGTCCCATAGAATAAACAATTCTGTTAATGGCTAGATATATTCCACTATAACAAGAAAGATGTATTCCACTAATATGGTCTCATGTCGTTAAAGCCGATTATTTAATCTGGCAATATTATAATTTACTTTTGTGTCATTTCTAATCAAAGATTTGTTCATAAATGATTCATAAAATGGGCATTGTTTGTGAACAATATTTCTTGTTTCAAAAAAAAAAAAAAAAAACGTTAATAAATAATTTTAAACACAAAATACTTAAAATTATTTTCACTTTTAAAACTTTTTTTCAAAAAAATAAAATAAAAATAAGAACACCCTATAAAAATTAATATATATATATATATAATTTTTTTTTTGTTGACAATTCAATATTTTAATTTTTGTTTTTTGAAATTGCATGGAGATTTGATTTGACCCTAATGAGTCATCATCAATCATCAGCATTGTAAGCATCAGACACAGAAGGCACCACGTTTGTTTTGCTTTCCGGGCTTTTATTATGAAACAAATCAATCTGTTTGTGGAATCCCCACAGCTTCTTTACACACTCACCTGTCACCAGTCACCACGCGTACTTATTACGCCTATAGCCAAAAACCAACCGTACACAACGCCAACGGCCGTGTTCCACTTCCTTGTTTGCCTTGCGGCTTGAACTTTGAAGATCTGAGCCAAAGATAGAGAGAGAGAGAGAGAGACAAGGAGGGGGAGAGAGGGTTTAGGGTTTTTTCTTTCTTTCGATTGTGGGGGCCACATGGCGTCCACGTCACAGTCCCTTCGCTTCTCCGCTGGCGCAGCAGCAGCCGCAGCCGCAGCCGCCGGGGCTGGGGGCGGCAGCTTCGACGCGCTCAACCGAATCCTCGCTGACCTCTGCGCCCGTGGCAACCCCAAGGTACCGAATTTTCTCTCGCCACTTTCCGTTTGGTTGCCCAGAAAAATTGAATCAGAAGAAGGGGAAAATTCCAAGTGGTTTTTAATAGGCTTTAAAGCTTTTTCACTCACTTTCTGAAAATGAGCATGTGGATGAAGGCAATTTCGAAACATTTCCCTGACTATCAGTTTGATTGTTGAGAAGGTGAAGGAAATGAAGGGAAAGTGAATGTTTTGAGCTTCGTGTTATTTGGGTTACTCAGTTAATGGTAGAATTACCTTTCTTGAGCTCAGCTCAGGTTGAGGCAATTGATAATTTTCTCTTGGTTTTCTTTTGTTTTGGAACTCTTTTCATATATCATATTTTTCTCCCACTCTCTAAAGTTAAGGCCTTTTCCTTTTGAACATTCTAACAGCTAGAAGGAAGTTCTGAGCTTTTTATTTTTTATTTTTATCTATTTATTTATTTATTTATTTTTATGTTTTATCGTCAATAGAAAGCTTTGGGCACTTTGCAATGCTTTATCTTGAATTCTTTTTACGTATCTTGTGAGAATTTGGTTTATGTGCTTAATTTATAGCTTGTTTACCATTTTAGTATCACTTGGTGTGTTTGCTTGATTTACTGGAGAATTACACTTTGTTATTTGTAGGAGGGAGCTCCATTAGCTTTGAGGAAACATTTGGAGGAAGAAGCTCGTGATCTTAGCGGAGAAGCTTTTTCTCGCTTTATGGATCAGTTGTATGATCGAATTTCTACTCTCTTAGAAAGTAATGACCCTGCTGAAAATTTGGGAGCTTTAAGAGCTATTGATGAGTTGATAGATGTGGCACTTGGTGAGAATGCCTCCAAGGTTTCGAAGTTTTCTAGTTACATGAGGACTGTGTTCGAGGTAAAGCGGGAAACTGATATTTTGGAACTTGCTAGTAGAGTCCTGGGCCATCTAGCCAGGGCTGGTGGAGCAATGACTGCCGATGAAGTTGAACGCCAGGTTTATTGCGTATTCTTCAGTTGGTACTTTGTAATGTGGTTGTTTGGGAGCACTTAACTGTGTGATATGTTTTGTTTTCTTAGGTAAAAATTGCTCTGGATTGGCTTCGTGGGGATAGAGTAGAGTATCGCCGATTTGCTGCTGTCTTAATCTTGAAAGTAAGTGCGACATTTGTTCCTTTGAGCTCAGTTATTGGCTAGCATAAGACTATGAGCTAGATGGAAGATTTATTTTATCTTTTTTCTTGAGAAAAAAATAAATTGATTTTTTGAGTCATGAGATTGGTCATTACAATTAGGTGATATATTTTTTTTCCTCTTAATTTAGTGATTAGAAGACCATCCCATATCATATGAGGAAATTTTAGTCTTTTTGCTATAGATTTCTGATGATAATTAATAAATTGCATGATAAAAGCAAAAATAAAAAATAAATATCTATATTAACATACAGGATGTATGTATACAGGAGAAATAAGAAAAAGGGGGCCATAGCAGTAGTATACAGGATGTATGTTTACAAGAGAAATACCCAAAAATAAAAATTAATATCTAAAAATCAAAAGATCAAGGAACTCCAACATGTTCGAAAATGAGAAAGAATTTAGTAGACTGTAGTTGCCGTCCAATCATAAAGAGAGCTTAAAAAGAAAAGTTCCAGCCTCATCACTGACAACTTGCACCCTTCAAAAGCATATGCTTTCCCTACAAAGACAGCACATTATATACTAAGGGATTGTACAAGGAATTCCAATACTACAATGTTCTCGAAATATCCTTTCTAACATACATGCCTAGGGTTCAACCACTGTTCTTGGCATGACCCACCTAACCCTGAACAAACAAAGCACAAGAATCCACACTTCCATAGTGATGTCATTGTGAAGAAATAGATGATCTACTGTATACTTCATGTGTACTAGAGTTGCGCTCCTCGGTGCTTTTCTAATGATATTGAATTACTTATAAAAAAAGAAAAGAAATAGATGGTCTATTGTCTCCCTGCGATTTACAAATGCATCACCAATCTGCTATGATTATTCCAAGCTTTCTCAAGTTTTTTCGTGGTTGGAATCTTCCATAATGCCTTTGTCCAATCAAAAATGCTACAGCTTTTGATTTCAATATACTCCTCCAAGGAAAAGAACTAGCATCCGCAGACCTTAAAGCCTTATAGTAGTTTTAAACCTCAAAGCCGTGGCTTCTATTAGGAGTCCAAATCCTTTTTTTCTCATGCTCATGAGATAACCATTGTAGGATATAGCTTAAATGAAGCAAACCCAGGATTCATACTCCTGGTCTTGCACTGCTGTAAGAAAGCTTGGTTTTGATGAAAATTACCATTTGATCGGCCCATTTGCTGCTATGGAAATCCTTGTTTAGATTGTATTAAGTTTCCTCTTACTGAGAGTATGCTTGATATTTGCTTTTCATTGTAGGAAATGGCTGAAAATGCTTCAACAGTGTTCAATGTTCATGTATCTGAGTTTGTTGATGCTATCTGGGTTGCTCTAAGGGATCCAAATGTGGCTGTTCGAGAGAAAGCTGTGGAGGCTTTGCGCGCTTGCCTTAAAGTTATTGAAAAGCGTGAGACACGTTGGCGTGTGCAGTGGTTAGTCCATAGTTTCTGAGAATATGTGGTGACTTTTGTGTTTTTCTTTTTCTTTCCTTTCCTCTTTTTTTTTTTTTTTTTTTTTTTGGGGGGGGGGGGGGGGGGGGGAGTGTTAAGAATTCATTTGAGTCATTTTTTTGGGTTATGTCTACAGTCCTTGCACATGGGGATTCTTTATGGTCCATTTAAGATTTTGGTTTGATTATTAACACATACTCTTGTGATAAGCCTATGCTGTTTAGTTTATGAGAAACGCTACACATACCTGACGTGGTAGTGAAAATCACCATTAGATGCTACAGGTACTTTCATTTGTTTTTTCATCCAATGGTGACTTTCATTGCCACTAGGGAGTGCCCTTGGGAGTGAACACTTGAGAATATGTGTAGCACTCCTCTTAGTTTGTTGCTGTAGAATGAGCCTCTAACCCATCCTATCGAGATGTGATCCTGAAGACTTTTTGATCATATTAAAGGGGCTAATGCCATTAATCAAAGGGCCTTGGCATATTGTGTTGTTATTTATGTTTCTCTCTCGCTTTCTCACACTCTCTCTCTCTCTCTCTCTCTCTCACACACACACACACACACACTCACACTCATGTACAAACATTTGTTTTTATGTATAAACGGATTTTGTTGTATATATTTAGTAGTTTAATGGGGTTTCAAAATATTTTAAATTTCTGTGATCTTTCTGAAATGTTTCAAAAGCATTTCTGTCTTTGGACTGACACAAACAATATACTGAAACAAAACAGTGTTCCTTGAATAAAGCAGAACTTTACTAGACTTTAAGTTGCCCTGCACATTGTTGCTTCTTTTTATTCTCTCTTATGCTTTCTGGTACATGGCCATGAGTGTTGGCACACAAATTGAGTCTATTTGTTTTCCCCTGCTTCTGATGCCTATTTAGACATTGCATTATGTTTTTCCTTGTCTTTGTCAGGTATTATCGTATGTTTGAGGCTACACAAAATGGATTGGGTAAAAATGCTCCTGTTCACAGTATACATGGTTCTTTACTTGCAGTTGGGGAGCTTTTGAGGTTGGTGGACATGATTGAATTTGCACTTTTTGATGGATAGTATGATTTTCTAGCTTTTGTAGATTAGAATTTGGAGACGCGCATCAATTCTCTTCTTGTTCAATTATTTTAAATGCTTTAATAATCTTTACTATTGTGCTTACGCATTTTGTATGAATCTATAAGCTGGATGGCTTAGAATGCGGAAGTCTTTGCCTGTGTTTCATGTGAGCAACTGTTGTAGTGTTACTAGTGAACCTCATCTATTTAGTAGAGGTAATTATGGTATGTAAAAGGACAAAGTCCAATGTGTACTTGTGGTAGCAAAGTGGAACTCTTTCCCATTACAGTAAGACTTAGATCAATTGGTGTGTGTCCTTCTTTTGAGAAAAATTTTCACTTCTGTATCTTACAAGATAGAATTAATTTTGGTTCTGATTATGGAATTTTTGTCGGGATGTGGTTATTTTGAAGAATTTTGAACCACAAATCTGTTCAAGAACTTAGTTTGTTGGTTTTGGCATGAGCTCCGGTGCCTATCAATTCTGTGTTATCATGAAAGCTCATAACCATGATCCTAACACACGGAAAGTCGTCTAATTGGTTATGCTCAAGCTTGAGGAATAGGACTAGGTGCGGATAATTGAAAATTGTTTTTCCCCTTCCCTCAAGTAGCTATTCTTCTCTAATCTTTTTTCCCCCCTTAATAGTGTTACAATTTTTTTGACCATTTGGTTTTTGGTAATTTGGGTTTTACAACTGATGCACCAAGTGAATGCTTTGCCCGTAGTTTCTTCCTTTTTAGTGGTTATTTTGTAACTTTTACATGCGGCACTTTGCTTTTAGGTTTTCTAATTCTTGTAGGGGAGGGCCTTTTGATGTTCATCTACATCCAAAGCGAAGCGGGTCCATTAGTCCACTTCGTTAGACCCACTAGGCAGCATAAGCCTAGTCTTTTGCTTTATGTCTATGTTATGACATGTATTATTATTTCTGTAGTGTCTTAAAAGGTCATGCAGTCACCATGTGACTTTTAATGAGTTTGGAGTTCTAGGATTAATTTGTTATTAGTGTAATTGAGGTGGGTGACGGTTCCAGGATTAGTTTTTTGGCGATGTGCGGTGTAGGAAGTAGATCCTTAAGGTAGCTTTTCGAGGGAGATACAATATTGCTCGCTTTAACGATGCTTCTGTGGTAGATTCTTTACAATTTTCTAGTGACTCTCAATAGTGGAATGTTAATTATATCAGAGCGGCGGATGACTTGGAGGTAGATCTCTTCACATTGTTCTTCAATTTGTTGTATTCACGTTTAAGTCTGATTCATCGTTACTGTTGAAGAATGGGGTTGTCAAGGGCCTGGACAGTGGAGTCTAAGGATTTTATGATGATGGTAAAGGATGGAGATACGGTGTTGAAACTACAAGAGCGATGCAGGGGTAAGACGCGTTGGATACGGCTGGAATGGAGAGATGCGGTTTGGCTAGCGAACATCTTTAATGAGCTGAAGGTGGTGCAGGATTCAAGGGTCTTTAGGAATGAATCTAGTTGTAGTTTCCCACGTGCCATAGCTCAGAAATGTTTCAATAGGCATGGGAGTTTTCTGGTTTTAGAGGAGTATGACGGTAGAGATAGGAGAGGTAGAGTTATGGTGCCAGAGGGCAGGCATAGGAAGGGTTGGGATCAGCTTCAGTCGGAACTATGCATTGCTATTGATTTTGTTCAACCTTTTGTTGGGGACGCAAGGAAGGCAGCGACAGGGAAACAAAGAAGAAGCTTTTCAGAGGTATTGCTCTCGTCATCGAAACAGGTAGAGGAGCCGTTTGGGTCCTTTGCTGAACCGATTGCAAGAGTTCCTAAATGGCTGTTAGGAGCTGGGACTAGTAATTCGTTTGGGAAATCCTTGCTTGCTGATTGCCATGTTAAAGCTGGTCATGAAGTTCAGGAGGCTGTTCCGGCGAAGGGTCCGGCGATTAGGTATGAGGTGAACAGTTGTGCCAGCTGTGGGGTACAGCAGAAGAAATCTTCAAGTTACGAGGAGCAAATCTGCGAAGACCATACTTCAGGATCGTCTGGGCAGGGTTGTGTGTGCAGGGGAGAAGGAAAAGCTGAAGAGATCACTGTTGAAGATACAGGAGGACATCAGGATTTGTCTCGAAGGATTTGACGCACACTGCTCTTGTAGTTGTGGGTGTGGATCCTTTGGGCCTAAAACTCAGGTGGCCCAAGACCAGTCAAGTGGTCAGACTAAAAATCAGGCCATGGCCCAACCCAATCCTACGGCTGGCCAGATAAAGGAGAAGGCCTTTGTTGTGGGAGCTGGACCCAACAAGGCTCTGAGTTATTTTAGAAGGAAGGTTGCGGGTAAGAAGGGGGATTTGGGTGTGCCTGAGTCCAACAAAGGACTTCATCCTTTCTCGAATTACACGAGCCCAGGGGTGCCGGTCCTTTCTGTGTCGCCGGCAGAGGCACTGATGAAGGTACTGCCGTCAGTGGAGGGGTCGACGAAGGAGATTGCGGCAATGGATAGTGCTATGGACGCCGATAACGCTACGGTGCTCACCACGACGATCGGTCTTGTAGCTCAAGCCTTGGCGTCGATGTGGGTGTGCGACCCAGCCCCGGGTATTCTGGGTAAGGAGCCGGCGACTCTTCCGGCAGGTGTTCGAAGTGAGTTTCTGGCCAGTTCTGTCCTGTCGACTCCCTATGGGTCTGCTGCCGGTGTTCGTGCGATATTGGGTAAGGAGCCGGTGACTTTTCCGGCAGGTGTTCGAAGGGAGATCTGTTCTGTCCTGTCGACACCCTCTGGGTCTGCTGCCGGTGCTCGTGCGATATTGGGTAAGGAGCTGGCGACTTTTCCAGCAGGTGCTCGTAGGGAGTTTCCGACCTGTTCCATCCTGTCGACATCCTCTGGGTTTACTGCCGGTGCTCCTGCGATATTGAAGAAGTCAACAATGATGGGGCAGCCAGAAGTTTTGAAGGTAGGGGGGAAATTCAACAAGGGGGAGGGTGGTGGCTCAGGCCATCTGATTAGTGTCAAGCTGGGCAAGTTGGGGGAGGGGCATAGTGCTGGACAGTTGCAGCTCGATTTGCAGGGGGAGATCCCACCGGGTTTGGAGAAGTGGGATTTGCCAGGCTCGGATGATTCTTTGAGGAGGAAGGGGGCTGTGGTCAGTGTTTGTGATGAGAGTTTATGCTTTTTGGGTGAAGTCAGGTCAAGAGTTCAGGATTGCAGTTCGCAGGGTGAGTCGTTCTCTCCTGATTCCTTAGCTTTGGTATCAGTTGAAGATCAGGAGCCTCTTACGGTGGAATTTGTAACTCATTTTAGCAAGCTCGTGGGTGTCTCTTGTGATGGAGAAGCTGGGAAATTGGCAGAGACTTTTGGGTTTATAATGGCTGATAATGAGATCATTGATGAGGATGTGGGAGATGTGGGAGATGCGGGAGAGGCCATGGAAGCACATACGGGAAAAAAAGGTAAGAGAGAGCTCAACAACCTTATTTCCTCTGTTAATTATGAGGTGCACAGTGGAAGCTCTTTGAGGGATAGTAAAATGGGGAGGGCTGTTCGGACTTTTTAATGAAGCCGAAGATCCTTTCTTGGAATGTGAGGGGTTTGAATGTAAGGGATAAAAGGATGAGGGTCAGAAATCTTCTTAGAAATTGGAAGGTGGACATAGTGTGTTTTCAAGAAACGAAGGTGGATTTCGTCACCAACAATTTTGTGAGGAGTTTGTGGGGGTTTCCTTATGTAGAGTGGTGCTATGTTCCTTCTAGAGGGGCTTCGGGTGGCATTTTGGTGATGTGGGATAGAAGAGTAGTTATGAAGGTTGAGGTTGCTTTGGGCAGATTTGTGGCGACCTGCTCTTTCAGAAACGTTGATGATGGGTTCATGTGGGCTTTTGCGGGGGTGTATGGTCCTAATAGAGACAACATAAGGTGTCTCCTTTGGGAGGAGCTGGTGGGCCTTATGAGTTGGTGGGATTTGCCTTGGTGTATTGGTGGGGATTTCAATGCTACTCTATTTCCTAGTGAAAGGTCGGGGGGGGGGGGGGGGGGGTTATTCTCGATCCGCAATGAGGGATTTTGCAGATTTTATATCGGAGCAGGGTCTTATGGATTTTCCGTTAGTCGGGGGGGTCTCTACTTGGTCTAACAACCATTCCTGGTCAAGGCTAGATCGTTTCCTAGTCTCTCCGGAATGGGAAGCTCGTTACCCAAGTATGCGACAAAAGAGGTTGCTTCGGGTGTGTTTGGATCATGCGCCCATTATTCTTGATTGTAGTTGCTTCTTGGGAGGTAAGAGACCCTTCAAGTTCGAGAATATGTGGCTTAAAGTGGAGGGTTTTGTGGACAAAGTAAGGAGCTGGTGGGAGTCTTACAATTTCCGGCACTCTGAGTTTTATTCTGGCAAAAAAGTTGCAAACTCTTAAGGGGGACATTAAGAGTTGGAATGACCAGGAATTTGCCAATGTGGGAGGGCGCATTAAGGCTCGCATGGAAGATATAAAGGCTCTTGATAGGGTGGAGGAAGAGAGAGGGTTATCAGCTGATGAAATTGAGAGGAAGAGTTTGATAGCCAGAGATTTGGAGGCTCTTCTCTTACAGGAGGAGATTAGTTGGAGGCAAAAATCTCGAATTCGTTGGTTGAAAGAGGGAGATAAATGTACGAAATTTTTCCACCAGATTGCTAATGCAAACAGAAGACATAATTCTATTGAGTCTCTGTCTGTGGGGGGCTCCACAACTTCAGATCAAGGGGTCATTAGCAATCACATTACCAATTTTTATGAGTCCCTATTCTCAGAGAGTCTCAGCTGGAGACCGAGGCTAGATGATCTTGATTTTGATATGTTGAATGTTGGAGAGGCCTCTAGGTTGGAAGCTCCTTTCGAGGAAAGGGAGGTGTGGGAGGTGGTGAAAGGTATGGATAGGGACAAGGCGTCGGGCCCGGATGGCTTTTCTATGGCGTTTTTCCAGGATTGCTGGGGGGTGATTAAGGAGGATATCATGGCGGTTTTTGCGGAGTTCCATGAGCGAGGAAAATTTGAAAAAAGCCTCAATGCTACGTTTATCTCTCTTATTCCGAAGACCAATGGAGCTTCCGATATTAAGGATTTTCGTCCGATTAGCCTTGTGGGAGGGACATACAAGATTGTTGCAAAGGTCTTAGCCAACAGAATGAAGGAAGTGATGGATAGGGTCATCTCTAAGCCGTAGAATCCCTTTGTTAAAGGTAGGCAAATTTTGGACTCAGTTCTTATTGCCAATGAATGCTTGGACAGCCGAATCAGATCAGGGGAACCTGGCTTGTTGTGCAAATTGGATATGGAAAAGGCTTATGATCATATGAATTGGAAGTTTCTTCTTTATGTTTTAAGAAGATGCGGTTTTGGAGAGAAATGGTGTTCGTGGATTGAACATTGCATTTCGACTGTGCGTTTCTCGATTTTGATCAATGGATCCTCTTCCGGTTTCTTCGATAGCTCGCGGGGCGTGAGGCAAGGAGACCCTCTTTCTCCTTTCTTGTTTGTTCTAGTCATGGAGGCGTTTAGCAGGATGATCAATGCCTCGATAAACAGGGGTCTCATCTCGGGTTTTTCTGTGGGAAGAAGAGAGTCGGATCGGGTTATTGTCTCTCACCTTCTTTTTGCAGATGACACTTTGGTTTTTTGTGGAGCAGATCCTAATCAAGTTAGAAACATTGGTGCATTACTCATTTGCTTTGAAGCTGTTTCAGGGTTAAAGGTGAATCTGGCTAAATTTGTCTTGGTCCCTGTTGGTAGTATGAACAATACGGGCACTTTGGCAGGCATCCTTGGTTGCGGATCAGCTTCTATGCCTTTGAAGTATTTGGGTCTCCCGTTGGGGGCCCCGCTTATGGTTAAGGCCAGTTGGGAGGACATGTTGGAGAAGTATGCTAGAAGGCTGGCCCCATGGAAACAGCTATATCTGTCTAAAGGGGGGAGGGTTACTCTCATTAAGAGCACCTTATCCAATCTTCCCACTTATTTTTTGTCTCTATTTCCTATCCCTACATCTGTGGCGAAACGTATGGAAAAAATTCAACGTGATTTCTTATGGGGTGGGATTAATGATGAGTTTAAGTTCCATCTGATTAGTTGGAGCAAGGTATGTTCTCCGATCTCAGAGGGAGGCTTAGGGATTCGGAATTTGCGTTTGATGAACAAAGCTTTGTTGGGAAAATGGTTGTGGAGATTTGCTCATGAGAAAGAGGCTTGGTGGAGGAAGATTCTAGTGGCAAAGTACGGTGCGGTTTGGGGTGGTTGGCGATCCAGGGATCCTAGTGGTTCGCACGGGGTGGGGTTATGGAAGTACATTAGCAAGGGGTGGAGGTCGTTTCATTGCCACATTAGATTGGATCCTGGGTTTGGGTCCAATATCAGGTTTTGGGAGGATATCTGGTGCGGTGAGAGGTCTCTCAAGGATGCTTTTCCTGGACTTTTCAATATTGCCACCAATAAGGATGCGTCTATTGCGGATAATAGGGAGCGTTTAAATGGCTCTGTGCAATGGAATATTTCCTTCATTCGCAGGGTTCATGATTGGGAAGTCGAGGTATTGGCCTCTTTTTATTCTCTCTTGTATTCGCACTTGATGCGTGGAGTAGGGGAGGATATGATGTGGTGGAACGCTTCAAGAAAAGGAAAATTTGAGGTCAGATCTTATTTCAGAATCCTTGCTTCCAAAGATCCTTCCCCCTTCCCTTGGAAGAGCATATGGCGTACCAAGGTTCCTTTGAGAGTGGCTTTTTTTGCTTGGACGGCTGTGCTTGGGAAGACTCTAACCCTGGATAATGTTCGGAAGAGAGGTATTGTGGTGATCAACCGTTGTTGCATGTGTGAATCGGATGGGGAGTCAGTTGACCATCTCTTTCTTCATTGTGGGGTTGCGAGTATCTTGTGGAATGCTGTTTTCTCTCGGTTTGGTTTGTGTTGGGTGTTGCCTGGGAGCGTCAGGGGTTTGTACACTTCTTGGTGGGCGGGTGGCAAATCCCGTAGTGCTGTTGTGTGGAAGATGGTTCCTCTTTGCCTTATGTGGTGCATCTGGATCGAGAGAAATGCTAGATGTTTCAAGGACTCGTCTATAAATATTAAGGATCTTCTACACTTTTTCTTGTATACCCTTTTCACTGGGGCCGCTGGCTGGCTAGCGCCCCTAGTGATAAGCTTCCCTAATTTCCTTTTTATGTTCTCTTCTTCTTTTTCTTCCTTTTAGTCGCTCTCTTGTATACTCCCTGTGTACTAGGGTTGCGCCCCTCTGCGCTTTGATAATATATCTTTACTTATTAAAAAAAAAATTTGTTGTATTCCATCAGTCTAAGTTTGGTAGGGAGGACAAGTTTTGTTGGATCCCTTTAAAGAGAGAGTTGTTTGACGTCATATATTTCTATAAGGTCCTAACTCCCTATGACATCACTCCTTTCCCTTGTAGTATTTGGCGAAATAAGATTCCTTTGAGGGTGATATTCTTTTCCTGGTTGGCCGCTTTAGAGAAGATCTTCACTATGGATAACTTAAGAAGGCAGAATTTCAATTTTATTGTGATAGATTGATGTTGCATGTGCAAGAAGAGTGGAAAAAGTGTAGATCACCGTTTACTCCACTGTGAAATTGCCAGTGCCTTGTGGAATTCTATTTTTGGTCTTTTCAGGTTAAAGTGGGTTATGACTTGTTGATTGGTAGATCTCTGTGTATGTTGGAGAAGGCAGTTTGATAGTCTTCAAAGTGTAGCAGTGCTGAAGATGATCTCGCCTTGTATTGAAATTTTGGATATCACAAAGGACGGTAGTGGAACTAAAGGCCTTCTTTAAAACTCTTTACCAATAGACAACTGCCTAGGATTTTCTTCATATTTCTAGTTTTCTTGATCTTTTTTCTTTTTTTGATTAGGTGTTTCTCTTGTATAATTCTTGTGTTCTTGGGTTGTGCCACTTTGTTTTTTAATAAATTTTGATTACTTATTAAAAAAAAAAAAAGATTTGGAGGTGGGTTTGAAGGCCCCTACTTAGGCATCATTGCTTTGTGCGTGAAGCAACTTTGAGATATGCTCATGACCAGGAAATTTCTTTTTTGATAAGTAACGAGAATATTATTGAAAAAGCACAGAGGGGCACAATCCTAATGCAAAAAAACATATACAATAAAAACCCCTATGGAATATACGGAGAGCACATATTCAAGAACTCATCTATAGTCGAGACAACACTATGAGTCTACGATGATGAGCCAACGCCCACAAGTGTAGCATAGAGATCATATTTTTCCTCATCCCATCCACCGAACACTCCTTATCCTCAAATGTTCGGGCATTCCTCTCCCGCCAAATACACCATGTGATGCACAAAGGAACCATCCTTCAAATGACTTTAGAGATAACCCTACCCCCCACCTGATTCCAGTAAGAAAACAAGTCAAGGAACCTTTGCGGCATGACCCACTCAATACCAAACAAAGTAAAAACATAGTTCCATAACCAAGTAGCCACTTCACAATGAATCAACAAATGATCTACGGACTCCCCATTCTGCTTACACATGCAACACCATTCCACTACCACAATTTTCCATGACCAGGAAAATTTGGTGAAGCAAATTCGAGATATGTTGATGACTAGGAAAATTTGGCAACATGATATTTTTTAGCTCACTGATGCTAGAAGTGCAAGAGAGATGGGAGTAGACCACTTATCCTTAGGCTTTTATGTAGCTGGAGCCATTTTGACTTTGACATTGGTCTCTTTTGGCTTTCTTGGATCATTCCATGTTATATAATTGAATCTTGTCTGGTTGGAGGAGTCTTATTGCTTAGATGGTGGTGCCTCCACATTAGACATGAAGCATTTGGTTGGAAAAAAAGAAGAAGGGTTTTTGAAGCCATGGAGCACTCAATTAGAGAGGCTTATATTATTGAATCTCAAGACGTGGAGCCTTTGGTTGGAAATGGAAAAAAGAGGGTTTGAAGCCATAGAGTCGTCAATTCGAGAGACTTATATTCTTTTTCAGATACTTGAATTGACTACTTTATGGCTTCAAACCCCTTTTCTCTATTTCCAACTAAACGCTCCACGTCTTGAGATTCAATAGTATAAGCCTGTCCAATTGAGTGCTCCATGGCTTTAAAAACCCCTTTTTTCCCCAACCAAATGCTTCATTTCTGATGTGGAGGCACCACCATCCAATCGAGAGACTTATATTGTTGAATCTCAATTAATTCCTTTCTCTGCAGCGTTGTATTCCTTTTCGTAGTTTCATTGATGGCTTATATCCTAGTCTTTGATTTTGAGTTTTTTTCCTTTTATTTGTTTTCTTTCTTTAATCTTTTGGGGTGCTCTTTTGTATAGATCTAAAGCACAAGAACTTTTAAAATGTGTGTGCTTCTTAGCATTAAAGGGCAAAAAGGGAACAACCTAAGTATACAGGAGATCTATACAAAAGAGCACCCCAAAAGATTAAAGATTAAAGCCTTTAATCTTTAATCTTTTGTATAGATATCCTGTGTATTTAGGTTGTGCCCTTTGAGGCTTTTAATGCTAAGAAGCACACACTTCAAAACTTATTGCGCTTTATTGTTTGTTTGTATCAGACGCAGATATGGTTTGGACATAGTTGGATATATGCCTGATACATTTTCTCTAATCCCAAAATGATTTTTAACTTCCAAATTTCTTGTGGTTAGTTGTTGTTTGTATCAGGCACCAATATGGTTCGGACATTTTTGGATATATGCTTGATGCATTTTCTCTAATTAAAAAATAATTTTTAAAATTTCATCTGTTTTGGAAACAGTAGGATGTGAACAGGATATGGAAGGGACACACGGGGCTAAAAGTGACAAGCAACTTGGGTAAAGTTCCACCCAATCCCTGTAGAGAAATTAGTCTTACTCCTATGTATCAAAATCTCTACCTCCTTCACCCTTGTCTTCATAGAAACTCGTCTTGCTAAAAAAACGGGGGCAAACACAAACACCTGTCTCCTACTATAATCAGAACACTTTGTACTTGCCTGAGAAGCCTCGCCATTGATTTTAAGAAAGAAGGCGCTTGTAACATGATAATTGATGACACTTGCCACCCATCAGCAAATGATCCTTGGTGATAGCAATGACGGTGACGAGGACCATGACGTTGAGGTCGATATCAAGATCGGGGCCTTTCTGAAATGCCATGACTTGTATCCAAGATGAGACTCATTGCTTAACTTTTCTGTACCGAGAATTTGATTGGATTTTAAACATTTTGAATTCAAATTAGCCTTTGTGGGAGAAGAGCTTTGGGAAGAATGAGGGAACAAGTGTTTGATCGATCAAAGAAGACGTTCATGGGCAAGTTGAGGAACTTGCTCAGAGAGTTCAAGAAGGGAAAGCACATAGGGGCAGTCAGTTAGCAAAGATATCATAGTTAGCAAAGATACCATATTTTAAGGAGATTGATGGGGCTTTGAGGGAGAGGAGTAAGAATGTGTAGTCCTGCCTAAGGTTGATGCCTACATGCAATTTCTGGATAAATATTTGACTGGGTTTTACTTATTTTGTGGAGATATTTTTGGAAGAATTGGAAATGGTTAGAGCCAAAAATTTATTTTTGTATAGAAATATTCTATAGATAACTCAAGATGTAGGCTTGATAGGGTAGTTACTTGATATTTATCATTCAAACCAAAAATTAACTTGCAATATAAACAAGTATAAATGTGTGTGTGTGTGTGTGTATATATATTATTGCCTAATTAACATTCACTATGACTATCATTTTTTGATTATTAATGCATTTCATTAAAAGCGTTGAGGGGTGCAACCCTAGTATGCAAGAGAAAATCCCTTTAGTGAGAAAACGAAGAACAAAGATCCACAAAATCACACATACACTATCAATATTGTATACTCCCTGTGTACTTGGGTTGCGCCCCTCTGCGCTCTTTAATGCATTATTACTTATCAAAAAAAAAAAAATATTGTATTCCAGTTTTTCAATAGTTGCCTTGTATCTGCATCGTATCAGATCTGCATCCAATGTCAGTATTGGTATATATCAGTCATAATGATATCTTAATCATTGAAAGAAACAAGTCTATTTGGATTTGTGAACTGAAATAATTTTGCACATACTGCAGCATTTGGTAAAATAAAAGTATGGTATTCTTTTGTCTCATTTCGATGTTACAGTTTATCCATTGTCTTCACGTCATCGTTTAATTGGTTATGGTTTCTGAGTTAGATATGATTGAACTTCATCTGGGCAGGAATACGGGTGAGTTCATGATGTCAAGGTATAGAGAAGTTGCTGACATTGTTCTCAGATATCTAGAGCACCGGGATCGGCTTGTTCGCATGAGCATAACTTCGCTTCTACCTCGCATTGCACATTTCCTGCGTGATCGATTTGTCACAAACTACTTGACGGTTTGTTTACTTTGCTTCATTTTTTCATTTAACCACACCTATCATTTTTTTTTTTTTTTTTCATTTAACCACTGTTGGCCTGCATCCTTACTCAAATCATGTGTGTTAAAGGGGCTGCAATTTCTTGCAGATATGCATGAATCATATTCTTGCAGTTCTACAAATACCAGCTGAACGTGCCACTGGATTCACTGCCCTTGGGGAGATGGCTGGTGCTTTGGACGGGGAACTTGTCCACTATTTGCCAAGAATTACATCTCACTTGCGTGAGGCGGTATGTCACTGTGCCTGTCTTCTGACGTTGGTTTTCACAAGAGATTTATTTTTCTGTTTTATCACAGTTTCTGTGCAGTTTAAGATTTTGTTGGTTTCATATCAATCTGATAATGAACATAGTATCTGACAGTTATCAATTTCTTTTGTCTGTAGATTGCTCCACGTAGAGGTAAACCCTCTCCTGAGGCTTTGGCTTGTGTTGGAAGCATCGCGAAAGCTATGGGCCCAGCTATGGAACTTCATGTTCGTGGTCTCTTGGATGTTATGTTTTCAGCTGGTCTTTCCCTTACACTTGTAGAAGCCCTTGAGCAAATAACTATCAGGTACATTGCGTTATTCATGCACCTTCTTTCTCATACATTTTGGGTGTAAATCCTTTTGAGGGAGTTTAAATTTCCGTTGTTATTGATTGTTATGTCAGTATTCCATGTTTGCTCCCTACTATTCAAGATCGGTTGCTTGATTGCATTTCAATGGTTCTCTCAAAATCCCATTATCCTCAAGGGAGGCCGGCTGTTGGCATGGGTAGAGGAAGTATGATGAATACCCCTCAGCAGGCTTCAGATATTAGTGGTTCAACCTTAGTGCCACTCGCTTTGCAGACTCTTGCTCGTTTTAATTTCAAGGTTTGTCCACAAATTATCATCCAACATGGATCCTAATTGCACGTTTGGTTCACTAAGAAGTTAATGTATGTTTTAGGGTCATGACCTTCTTGAGTTTGCAAGAGAATCAGTTGTTGTATATTTGGATGATGAGGATGGAGCCACACGAAAAGATGCTGCCCTTTGTTGTTGCAGATTAGTTGCAAATTCTATTTCTGGTATTGGATGTACACCATTTGCTCCTAGTAGGTTGAATCGAGCTGGAGGAAAGAGACGTCGTCTTGTTGAGGAGGTTTGGCGTTTAACTATACTTTTCTGTTAATAAGTACGTGTGCGTGCATGTATAACTTGTCATTTGTTAGAGGGATTTAGGGTTTTCATATAAAGCGAAGAAAGAAGAGGCTGTCTTATTTCACATAGCCTTCTCCTCTCATACTTCATATATATATATATATATATATATAATGTAACATTGAGTACAAAGACCAAAATACTCTATATAATATATTAACCCTAATATGCTCATCTAACACTCCCCCTTAAGCTGGAGCATATATATCATATAAGCTCATTTTGGAACAAATAAACTCTAACTTCTTTTGACACAAGGACTTTGTAAACATATCAGCTAGTTGATCTCCAGACTTAACAAATGGTGTAGATATATCTCCGCTGAGTATCTTATCTCGAACAAAATGCTTAGTTCTTTCATGAAAAATAGGGTTAGACACAATATGTATAGCGGCTTGATTGTCACAAAATAACGGGATAGGAGTAGGAGTGGTGAATCCAATCTCCTGTAGGAAATGTTGTAACCACGTCAATTCACTATCAGTATTAGACATTGCCCTGTATTCTGCCTCAGCACTCGACCGTGCCACCACCGTCTGTTTCTTACTTTTCCAAGTCACTAGATTACCACCCAAGAATGTGCAATACCTTGTAGTAGATCGCCTATCTAGGAGAGAACCTGCCCAATCTGCATTAGTAAACCCTTCTATCCGGAGGTGTCCATTCGGTCTATACAATATCCCAAGGCCAGGTTCTCTTTTCAAATATCGAATAATACGAGTAACAGCTTCCCAATGTGAAACTCTAGGAGCCTCCAAGAATTGACTAACAACACCAACTGCATAAGAAATGTCTGGCCTAGTAATAGTAAGATAATTCAACTTTCCAACCAAATGACGATACCTACTAGGATCTTCAAATAATTCTCCTTCATCCTTTACTAATTTTTGATTAGGATCAATTGGAGTGTCAACAAGACGAGCACCCAGGAGACCTGTCTCTTCTAACAAATCAAGTGCATATTTTCTTTGAGATAAATTGGTACCCTTTCGGGATCTAGCAACTTTAATCTCCAAGAAATATCGTAGTTTTCCCAAATCTTTTGTATGAAACTTTTGTTGTAAAAACAGTTTCAATCGAGCAATACCTCCGGAATCATCTCCTGTAATCACAATGTCATCCACATATACCACAAGAAGAATGTAGCCTACACTTGTATGCAAGTGAAATACTGAATGATCTGTCTGACAGCGTTGAAGACCAAACTCCATAACGGCCTTAGAGAACTTCCCAAACCATGCACGTGGAGATTGCTTGAGACCATACGAATCCTTTTTTAACTTACAGACAACTCCGATACTCCCCTTGAGCAACCACCTGCAACAAACCCAGGTGGTTGCTCCATATAAACTTCCTCATGTAAATCCCCATGTAAAAAGGCATTTTTGACATCCAATTGAAATAAGGGCCAATTAAGATTAGTAGCCAAAGAAATAAGAATACGAACAGAAGAGATTTTAGCAACTGGATAAAACGTCTCATCATAATCAATACCATATGTCTGTGTATAACCTTTATCAACCAAATGAGCTTTCAACCGTTCAATAGAACCATCAGGATTAAACTTAACCGTGTATACCCATTTGCCACCAACAATCTTCTTAGCAGGTGGTAATGGAACAAGTTCCCACGTACCATTTTGATGTAAGGCTTTCATTTCCAATTCCATAGCTTGCCTCCAACCAGAGTCAGATAAGGCATCCTGCACTGTCTTTGGGGTGGAAATAGTAGGAAGATAGGAAATAAAGCAAGAATGGGAAGGAGATAAAGAAGTAGTGGATACAAACTGACTGATAGGATGTTTAGTAGTACAAGAACGTGTACCTTTCTGTAGGGCAATGGGCAAGGAATCAGATGCAGCTGCTAGCGGATCCGAAGACGGGGAGGGTGATGGTGGAGGTGCAGGAGCTGATGGGCGTGGTCGACGTGTATAAACCTAGAAAGGAGCAGGTGAGGGTGGAGGCAACACGATAGACTTAAAGAGATATGGAACAGGCAGCGGAACAGACGTGACATTAGGCTTAAGGGTAGACGCTCCGAAAGACGCATCAACAGGAAAATAGGAAAGAGACTCAACAAATGTGACATCGGCGCTAGTAAAGTAGCGGCGAAGAACAGGACTATAACAACGATATCCTTTCTGAGTTGTGGAATAACCAAGAAAGACACATTTGGTAGAACGAGGATCAAGTTTATCATAACTAGGACCCAAATTATGAACATAACAAGCACACCCAAAAACCCTAAGTGGTAAGGCAAATGAGGGTGAAGAACGTTATAAGAGAGAATGAGGAGAAGTACCATCTAAGATCGAGGAGGGCATTCGATTAATGAGGTAACCAGCAGTAAGAATGGCGTCACTCCAAAAATGTTTGGGGATATGCATATGAAATAAGAGACAATGTGCAACATTCAATAAATGACGATTCTTGCGTTCAGCCACTCCATTTTGTTGTGGAGTGTGAGCACATGATGTTTTATGGATAATGCCTTTATTAGACAAATAAGAGGCAAAAGAACTAGATGTGTATTCTTTGGCATTATCAGAACGCAAAATACGAATTTTCTTAGTAAATTGAGTCTTAATCATATTACGAAAAATTCGGAAAGCAGAAAATAACTCGGAACGATTTTTCATTAAAAATAGTCAAGTCATACAGGAAAAATCATCCACGAAGGTCACAAAATAATGAAATTTATTGGATGCAATATTCATAGGACCCCATACATCAGAATGAACTAAGTCAAAAGGATGTGAAACACGACTAACAATTTTTTGACGGAAAAGAAACACGACGGTGCTTACTAAGCTAACAAGGTTTGCAAGACATGGACAATTCATTTCGAAGACTCAGGACTTGATGCTTCAACGTAGGAAGAGAAGGATGACCAAGTCGACAATGCCACTGAAGAGCTGAGGTTGACGACTGTAAAGCACACGAGGAAAATGAAGGTGCAAGGTCCAGATAATATAAGCCACCAACTTCATGCCCCATACCAATCATCCTCCTCATCTTGAGATCATGAAAAATGCACAAAGAAGGGTAAAAACTGACAGAACAATGAAGAGCTTTGGTAATTTTACTAATGGATAACAAATTAAAAGGAAAACTAGGAACATGTAGAACAGAAAACAACTCAATATCTATACTCAAATGGGTATGGCCAGAGCCGGCTACGGTGGAGAAGGAACCATTAGCTAGGGTGACACTATGGGGTGTATCAACATGACAATAATCAGAGAGAAAAGTGGACGAACTAGTCATATGCTCATTGGTGCCAGAATCAATAATCCAAGGGTCGCGAGTGGAGGATAAAAGACAGTGAGATGCAGTATCTAACTGAGCAAGAGTAGCCGTGGAAGAGGTAGAAGCCCGCTTATTGGTTAAGAACTGAGCATACTCATCTTTCGGAATGGAGATTAGATCATTCTTGAAGTGTGAGCTCGAGCTAACAGGTGGTCGAGATGGAGCTGGGGAATCATCGTGAGAAGCAACGTGATTGGCAAACCTAGATGGTGTGCCATGTACATCCCAACAAAAATCCATAGAATGGTTAGCACGACCACAATGAGTGCATTTGCGAGGCCCACGACCTCCGATGCAACCTCCACCTCGATAATCACGTCCACCACGAAAACCATGACCACCACGACCGCCACGTCCCCCATGAGAACTACCATAACTTCCATGGGCAGCAATAAAAGCAGCACGCTCACCAGTACGCTCAGAACTTATCTGAGAGCCATGATCAATAAGATTACCACGCTGAATCCGAGAAAAGACTTCAGGAAGTGAGGGAAGTGTAGAACCCCCCAAAATCTGCGCACGAACCGAGTCAAACTTGGGTTTCAAGCCAAGAAGAAACCGAACCACATCCACATCTTGACGTTGCTGTTCCATTTTCTTCAGGTTCGTAGAGAGCGGCTGGTACAAGTTTCTCTCCTTACAAATAGCCACAACTTGGTTGTAGTACTCATCCACAGTTTGATCACCTTGTTCAAGTCCAAAATATTGTTTACACACTTCATAAATTCGAGTGATATTTCCAGTTCCAGAGTACATGTGACTAAGATGATCCGAAATGTCCTTGGCACTAGGCAAGTAGATGCATGAAGATCCAATGTGAGACTCAATACTATTCAACATAAGAGAGATAATTTGATTATCTTCTTGTTCCCAAAGGCTAGGAGTATAGTCTTTAGGCATACCCGAGGTTAAGTGAATAAACAAACCCTTGCCTTTGAGAAAAACTTCAACAGACCTTGCCCAATAAATATAATTCTTTCCATTGAGCTTCACAAGAGTCATAGGAGCATTAACTAAGGAAGGTTCAGGTTTAGTGGCCATAATCTCAACAACAAAGAAGCCACAGACCCCACCACAGAAATACAAAAAAAATAAGAGTAACTGTAACAACCACTTAAAATGAATGGAAACACCCACTTCAATGTTGGAAAAAGAGCAAAAAAAAAAAAAAAACCAGCTCAAACCAATGCCAATTTATAAACAAAACGAGAGAGAGAGATAACCAGTAGGAATACGGCTAAAAAAATCCAAACAGTAACCTTCGCCGGAGACCGTCGAAACTCTTCGGGGAAAGGCAAACCACCCCGGAAATCCCACTAGAAAGACCAAAACCAGAAGCTAAACCAAACAGGGACCTGCACCGGAGACTTACTGGAGGCTTGCCGGAAATACACTGAAACACACCGGCGTCTGACAGACCTCACCGGTGATACCAAAAACCACGGCGACAGACCCAAGTGACTACCACAGAACACGCCGGCAAACCACCACAGACCCAATCGACGACCACACTTCAACTACAACCTAGTTTTTGCCAATCATCACTGTAACCTGCCGGCAGCCATATACGTCACCAACAACCATAGACGAGGCTGGAAATACACCACAAACCACGCCGGCGACCATCTATCCCCAATCACTATTTGCGGGCATGAAGCCCATGTCTCACAATTCCATGCTCAGTAGAATAAAACGAGGATTTGGGTAAAAAAAAAAAAAAAATTAATAAAGAAGGGAGGAAGAAGCGGGGTGGGAGAGTAATCAGATGTCGTCAATAGTTATGGCTCTGATACCATGTTAGAGGGATTTAGGGTTTGCATGTAAAGAGAAGAAAGAAGAGGCTGTCTTATTTCACGTATAATGTAACATCGAGTACAAAGACCAAAATACCCCATATAATATATTAACCCTAATATGCTCATCTAACATCATTAATGGTAATTGGAAAAGTTTGTCACCATTGGTTTCTTTAGTTTGTTTTGTTATCCCTTCCACCCATTCAGCAAGTTTACATTAGGCATGCATCTACTTTCAAATGTACTTTAATATATATATATTAGTTTGTTTTGTTATCCCTTCCACCCATTCAGCAAGTTTACATTATATATATATATATATATCATAGAAAGTACATTTGAAAGTAGATGCAAGCCTAATGTAAACTTGCTGAATGGGTGGAAGGGATAACAAAACAAACTAAACAAACTTTTCCACACACCCACACACACACACACACACACATATATATCTTCAACAATTGACACAAAGCTGCTTGTAGACTTCTACTTGTACATGTAATTGTACAAGTTTTTCAATGAATATTTGTAGTATGACATACTTAGCTTTATTTTTCAATTATTGGTTTGTGTGTGCCTGCATTTTCGCTATGAATCATTAAGTGGCCATAGTTGTGGGGCTCTATTAGTCTATGTTGTTTGCTAATAATAGTTTTCAGATTAATAAGTATCACTTGCTATGTGGGGTCTTATGGTTTTATCTTAGTGTAATTGTTTGTATAATAGGGGAGATGATGGTCAATTTGGTAGTCCAAATTAATTGCTCCATGAGGGATTGTGGCGTCAAAATTTTGCATGTTTCCATTGAGTGTAATATATTCTTGGATTGATTCTATTGATTTCCATCAATCCAAATATGTACGGAACAAAATATTGATGTTGATTTAGGTATCATTGACTAGAAACATTGAAATTTAGATAGAGAAAAAAATTGATTCTTGCATGGAAATACATAACAAATTTGTAGTGAAAATGGGTCGCTTTAGATTTTTTACTGTCTAGCTAACTCACACAGAAGAAACAACACTGTTACATATTAGGAGACCGTGTGGTGCAGTTTTACAATGAATTTTTTTCAGAACAATTCAGTTGGTGGCCACTGTTGGATGATCTATCTTTCGATTCTATTAGTGTTGTGGAGGCTATGTGGTTGGAAATAACTTTTGAGGAGAGTGAGTTTTTGAGGTTGTGAGAGCTCTGAATGGTGATAAGGCCATGGGCCCTGATGGATTTACATGGCGTTTTTTGAGACTTGCTAGAAGGTCCCTAGAGAGGATATCATGAATGTATTTTAGGAGTTTCATCTTCGCGGGAGGTTTGGAAAGGGCCTCAATGCAACTTTTATCTCCCTTACCCCTAAGAAAGCTAGGGCTGTTGATATTAGGGATTCCAGTCCTATTAGTCTTGTGGGTGGTGTGTATAAAATTATCTCTAAAGTTCTAGCTAATAGGTTGAAGATAGTGCTAGAGAAAATTATCTCCATATCTCAGAATGCGTTCAGCAGAGGGAGACAAAGTTTTGATTCAGTTCTTGTTGCTAATGAATGTTAACTAGGATTTTTTGCTTTATTTGTTGAGGAGATGTGGCTTTGGGGAGAAATGGAGAGTTTGTATAGCTTACTATATTTTTGTGGTGCATTTCTTTGGGGAGAAGTAGTTTCTATAGCTTACTCATGAGTCATGTTCTACGGCAAGGGGACACTCTTATCTCCTTTGCTATTTGTGGTTGTCATGGAGGCTTTGAGTGGAATGTTTTCCGCCGCAGTGGATAGGTGGCTCTTCTCAGGTTTTGTTGGTGGGGTTGAGGAATTCTGACAAGCTCTGTCTCATTTCTTGTTTGCGGATACTTTGATATTTTGTGAGGCCAATCTGGACCATTTCTGTTATCTGTGTTGTCTCTTTTTATATTTTGAAGCTATCTCGAGGTTGATGATTAATTTATTTAAATCATAGCTCGTCCCTATTGGCGTGATGGATGATGTTAGAGGTTTGAACATATCCTTGGTTGTAGGGTGTCCTCTTTGCCTATGAAGAATTTGGGTGCTCCTTTGGGGGCTTCATACAAGGCTAATTCAATATGAGATGGTGGTGTTGAAAAAATGGAACGTTGTTTGGCTGGTTGGAAGGGGCTTTAGTTGTCGAAGGGTGGCAGGTTGACATTGATTAAAAGTATTCTTTCCAATTTGCTCACTTGTTTTCTATCCATTTTCCCCGTTCCCGTTGGTGTTGCTAACCGGATTGAGAAAATTCAGAGGGATTTTCTGTGGGGTGGAGTTGGTGATGAGTCCAAATTCCATCTAGTTAGTTGGGCTAAAATTTGTTTTTCGTTGTGCTATGGCGGTTTTTTTCACTTTGTTTCAGTATCTCTTAATCCTTGAGTCTCCGATTTAATCTCTTAATTATTCTTATACTCTTGAAATCATATTGCATTAAGTATATTTTATTTTAGCAACTCCTACTAAAATGCTCAGGTCCAAGACTTAGAATAATCAATTCCCATTAAAATGCTAGATGCTGTTGTGTGGAAGATGATTCCTCTTTGCCTTATGTGGTACATTTGGATCGAGAGAAATGCTAGATGTTTCGAGGACTCGTCTAGGAATATTGAGGACTTTCTATACTTTTTCTTGTACACCCTTTTTCTTGGACCGCTGGCTAGCTAGCGCCCTTAGTGATAAGCTTCCATGATTTCCTTTTTATGTTCTCTTCTTCTTTTTCTCCCTCTTAGTCGCTCTCTTGTATACTCCCTGTGTACTAGGGTTGTGCCCCTTTGCGCTTTGATAATATATTTTACTTATCAAAAAATAATTGATTCCCATTAATTCCATCTCAAGAGTATATTTCACGTCTCTTTGATTCCAATCAAAGTGATTATGGATTCCATCTTAAGCAGTAGTGTTCCTACAATGCTACTGGTGATCACTCAACACATCGAGATTTTGACCTCAAAAGATCTCACTCCTAAATGTATGAAAATGACCTACACTTTACATTTTAGTTCACATTCCTCTTAGGATTGAGAGTCAATGTTATAAGCAGTTGTGAGTTGAAGTTATTCAATTGACAGTAGTTTATATAGAATAACTTATGTAGTCCTGTTCATTGTACTCTATCCACACCAACTTATTAATGAGAAGTCTCTACTTCCAACATTAAAATATATCATCATGATTGATGCGTTATATCTTTATCAGATGGAATGCCCAATCCCATCACCGACTATGTACTTGGGCTTATAAGTTAAAAGGCATTATGGTTTAGGTCTTCTATGTGATAATCTCATTAATACACTTGAACCATATTCAATGTAACGTAAGGACTATATATATATATATATATATATATATATATATATATACACGCTCAATGCTCTAGTCGTTCTCAAAAAATAAACAACTTTATTATTTAAAAGAAACTATCACACAAAAAAAAAAAAAGAGAAGGGTTTTTAGGGCTCTATCCCTAACACTCGTAGTTTTTAGAGTTTATTGATATCTTAATTTGCTAATGTGATGTCGTTGTTCTGGATTTTGGATCTCATTTAGTATCCCTGTTAATTTTCTTTTGTGGCTTGCTCTTGCGTATCATAGGTATTGTCTGTTAATTCAAATATTCTTCCTTGCTAACTGGTATTGGGCTCCCTGCAGCTTGTGGAAAAGCTTCTCATTGCGGCTGTTGTGGATGCTGATGTTACCGTTCGCCGCTCTATCTTTTCCTCTCTGCATGGTAATAGAGGTTTTGATGATTTTTTGGCACAGGCTGATAGTCTGAGTGCAGTTTTTGCTGCTTTAAATGATGAGGTTTGGTCTCTACTATTGTTATAACTATGCCTTTGTTGGAAATACTAGACTGAGTATATAATTTTTTTGTTTGATGCAAATGATATTAGTAATTTAAATTCTTTGGTTTTCTATGAGAACTAATGTCTACTAATGAATTAACTTGTTTTACATCTTCTGTTTCCTGTGTGGATTCATTTACTTTTAGTTTCTGTAGATGAATCATTATCACTTAATTGTTCCTTGTCTATTTTTGGGGCATTAATGCACATATTTTGGAGCATAATTACACTCTTTGCCTTTTAAGCTTATGCTTCGTAAATCTTTTTTTTTTGATAAGTAGCAATCATGTTTATTAAAAGTATAAGGCACTTTGTACAGCCAAGACATTATAGTACGATCGAACATCGAACTTCCCTTTACTAGACGGAATCCACCACATTTTATCCTCTCCTTCCCTATTCATTTTATGAGAGTACAACAAAGTATAGAACGAGGCTAGCACTTCCAATTCCCAATCATGAATCAACCGAAAAAAGCTAACATTCCATTGAAGAGCTCCACCCGTGAAGTCCATATTGTCAGCAATAGACGCGTCTTTTGCATTAGCTACGGTGTAAAGGCCTGGAAAAAATCTTTAAGACACGCTTCTCCGCACCAAATATATCCCAAAATCTGATTTTGGATCCATCTCTTGGATCAAATCTTGTATGGCTAGAAAACATCTGCCACCCCCTACCAATATACCTCCAAAGACCCACCCCATGAGACCCAGAGATGTTGATAGAATGCCAACCACCCCATTCAGAACCATACTTGGCATCCACGACCATTCGCCACCAAGCCTCTCTCTTGTGCGCATAATGCCACAGCCACTTCCCTAACAAAGCCTGGTTGAACAGTCTCAATTTCTTGATCCCTAGACCTCCTTCGGAGATAGGAGAGCAAACCTTGTCCCAGTTAACCAAATGGTATTTGAACTCTTCGTTTAAACCTCCCCATAGAAAATCACGTTGGAGCTTCTCTATGCGCTTGGCCACCGAAGCAGGAACAGGAGAAAGGGACAAGAAATAAGTAGGAAGGTTAGAGAGGGTGCTCTTTATAAGAGTAACCCTACCTCCCTTAGAAAGATACATTCTTTTCTATCTCGCCAACCCCTGATCAATCTTTTTCAAAATGTCATCCCAGATAGATTTGGCCTTAAAGCGAGCGCCCAAGGGGAGCCCCAGATATTTTAAAGGCAAAGAATCTGTCTCACAACCCAAAACACCAGCCAATTCTCCCATATTAACCACATCACCTACGGGGACCAAAGCTAATTTAGCCATATTCACCTTTAGACCAGAAGCAGCTTCGAAACAAATAAGTAAGGCTTTAAGGGAACGAATTTGATCAAGATTCGCCCCACAAAATACCAACGTGTCATCTGCAAACAAAAGATGGGAAATGTTAACCCTTTTAGATAAACTGATTCCCACTGAGAAACCTGAAATCAAGCCATTCTTGATGGCAGCAACAATCATCCTACTAAATGCCTTCATAACAATGACAAACAGAAACGGAGACAACGGATCTCCTTGCCTCACCCCTCGGGAACTTCTAAAGAAACCAACAGGAATGCCATTGATCAACACGGAAAAACAAGCGGTCAACATACATTGCTCTATCCAAGAACACCACTTCTCACCAAAACCACATCTCCTCAATAAATACAAGAGAAACTTCCAGTCAATGTGATCCTAGGCCTTCTCTACATCCAAGTTACAAAGCAATCTCGGTTTCCCAGAACTGATACGACTATCCAAGCATTCACTTGCTATAAGAACCGAGTCCGTGATTTGTCTTCCTTTAACGAACACGTTCTGAGGCTTTGAAATCACCCTATCCAACACCCTCCTCATCCTATTAGCAAGAACTTTAGCAATAATCTTATAAATCCCACTTATAAGGTTAATAGGACGAAACTCCTTAAGCTCGGACGCCCCAGGAACCTTTGGAATAAGAGAAATAAAAGTGGCATTAAGGCTTTTTTCAAACTTACCACGAGCATGAAAATCTGAAAAAACTGCCATACCCCCACAGCTTTTTAAAAGTGGCATTAAGGCGTTCTCGAAGTACCGTTGTGTGGAAAATGATTCCCCTTTGCCTAGTGTGGTGTTTATGGTTAGAAAGGAATGTGAGATGCTTTGAGGATTTTAAGAGATCTTTGGAGGATCTCATGGTGTTCTTCTTCTACACACTTTTCACTTGGACAGCAGCTTCGCTTGCCCTTTTAGTGATTAGCTATCTTGATTTTCTTGTTCTTTTTTCTTCTTTTAATTAGGCGTTTGCTCTTATATACTTCTTGTGTACTTGGGTTGCGCCCCTCTGCGCTTTTGATATATAAACATTACTTATAAAAAAAAAAAAGTATAAGGCACCCCTAAGTACATTAGATATATACATTAGTGAACACCTAACTAGAAAAAGAAAAGCAGATAAGAAAGTCTGCATAAGTAATCGACAAAGGGGCAAGATATGCCGCAGTCCAAATATACAAATTATGCAATAAAGAGTCTTAAACAGGGCAGCCTTGGATTCTCCAAGGCATGGGTGGAGGCCGATGGAAAGTGAGCTGATTGCTGTATTTCGAGCATAGAATATGGTCGAAAGGGAAAAAGAAGGGAGGGAAATGGTGATTAGTACTCTAGCCAACGATGACAAGCAGCGCACTGATATGGAATTGTCACATTTTAGTGAGGAAGAAATTATGGAAATTGAGCCGGGGGGAAGTGTCGAGGGGTGAGGGCTTGAATACTCACTTTTCCATTCCAGAGGGTGAAGAGGAGAACTCCGATTGGGTGCTCACATGTGCAGAGCAGATTTATCTCATTGTGGGAATTTCTTATACGGGCCACAAGCTGCGAATGATGGCGCTGTTGAATTTTCTTGAGAAGGACTGTATGAAAGAGACGCCGGATGGTCCATCTCATAGTGTACAAAGGGTAATAGGGAGATCAAGAACCTAGAGTGTGCCATCAATTATGATGGTAGAGGTGGGTGTGCAAGCCCTGGTTAGAGAAAGGGGAGGGGAAATCAAGTTGAATTATGAAGCCTAGAATCCTTTCATGGAATATGAGGGGGTTGAATGAGGGGAGCAAATGGTTGAAGGTGAGTAATATGCTCCAAGATTGGAAGGTGGGTATTGTTTGCCTCCAGGAGACCGAGATGCAGTGTTCATCACGGAGCTTGGTGCATAGCCTATGGAGGTGTAATCATGTGGATTGGGTTTACTTAGATGCTTGAGGGGCATTAGGGGGTATTTCGATCTTATGGGATAAGAGGGTGGTGGAGAAGATAGATGTATGTATATATAGGGGATTATACACTGGCAGTTTCCTTCAGGAACATCGAGGATTGTTCCATTTGGGCTTTTGCAGGGGTCGATGGTCCAAACCATGCTAGTGATAGAAGAATTTTGTGGGATGAGTTGGCTAGCATCATGAGTTGGTGGAACATGCCGTAGTGCATAGGGGGGGTGAGGGATTTTAACTTCACCCAGCCTGGTGCCACCTCCATAGAGCCCATGTTGAGTGACCAGTTCCCACCAGTAATAATTTTCACACTACTCTCCTCCGCCCCCCTACCTATAACTGGTGCACCCTTCCCCAGCTCAACCCCCTCGCTATCTTTCTCCCTAGAGGCAGCCAGCGGTATCACAGCTTGATATCAGCCTCCCTCGACTGAAACACCACACTGGTATCACTCCCAATCCTCACTGGGGTTGTAGTCGACTTATATCACAAACCTTGGACTTTCCCGACGTTTGCAGTGCTGCCCTCGTCCAAGCCCAGCCTCATCGGCGATTTCTGTGGTGTTCCCGAACCTGTACCCAAGCCCATCGTCGCCGCTCCATCAAGTCCAGGTATACTCCATTCACTCGCCGGAGCAGTAATCAGAAAGGACAGCGTTTCAGGACCCTCCCCCACACAAATGGCCCCCCTCGGCCGCGCCCAGACTCTTCAATGCTGTTTGGGTTGTTCCCAGACCTGTCCCGCCTGCCGCAAGTCCAGTCAGCACCTCTCCCACCACCATTGGCGTCGTACCCAACACCCCCAGCTTTGGCACACATGATCGGCCTCAGAAATTGCCGATGAAGTTTTAACATTCAAGCCCAGATCTGTAAGAGACCCGCTGGAAGAAGATGAAGCTCCAGGATCACCACCCAGACCTGCGACCCATACTTGCTTGGGTCTCAAAAGCAGCCCAGACCCATACCTGCTTGGGTCTCAAAAGCAGCCCAGCCTTCCTCCTCCTATATTTCAATGTTCGTTTAAATCTTAATATGCACATCCTTTCTTCATTAGATGCCAACATCTTGAATTTTAAGACATACGAGTATGAACATTATTTGTTGCATATGGAGCTTATTTTTCCATAAATATCAGGCCGTAAATTACTAATTTATAATTACTATTTTGTATGACAATATTAGATTACTTCACAGTGCTTCACCTATTAGTGATTTTTCCTTTTCATTTGGACTTGACCTTTCGTAGTACTTGCTGACTTCCAGAAGCTAGTGTACTAGGTCAGTTGTTTGTTTGCCGGAAATGGGAATGGAGGACTGGTTTGGGATTCCTACTCTGCCCTTTATCAGGTTGGGTCATGGACATTGGGATCATGTTTCCATTTAATTGTGAGTTTCATTCCCACAAAACTGGGTAAAAAGCAATTTTGTGAGAGTAGAGAATGCCATACCAATAAAAGAAGTAATTTTTATGAACTTTTTTTTTTTCTTCTTTTTCAGGACGAGGGGATTTACTTTCATGACTCTTCCCCCTTTCTCTCTTGACAGAACATAATACTTTTCTAGCATCAGTGGAGCCACCCCTGTGAATGCCATTACCAATGTTGCTATTCAGTCCTTGCTTTGTGTATATCCTTAAGCCTACCACTGTCTCTGTCTTCATGTCTTGGGCTGTTTCGCCTGGATTTTTTTCAGGATGATCATACTTATCAGAAAAAGAGAGAGAATTGTTTGAGCACAGTCATACCCACATACCAAACATATTATTCAAAGCCTTAGGTTAGCATCTTTACATTGGCGGGGAGAGGTCAGACATGATTGCTAGGAAGGTAAGTGGAGACCTGATCTTAGCTATAACTGAGTGGCATAAGAGAACTGATGTAGCTTATCCCAGTTAGTTGCGATTAAAGCTTTGTTGATCTAAGTTCTCCAATTTTAATTAATATTCGGATACAATGCCTGTTCTTTCTGTTGATTTCGACCAGGTTCTTTGTTTATTTTGCAATTTGATCTTTTTTTATTCTTTGGTTGCTGGAGTCTCAGTTTTCAATGTTGATTGGCTATGTTATGGGGTGCTTGTCATAACAGTTGGAAATGGGGGCAGTGGTGGTTGTGATTGCTAGCTCAAGTGTCGGTGGTACTGGTGAGAGCCGTTTCCATTCCTTCTCTCAGAGAACATAAGAAGTGGTTAGGAACGGAAATTTTCAGCTTTTCCTTTCCTCGGTTTTGGCATAGCCAAGTCAACTAGAAAAATGGCACCTCAGGTGTTTGGCAGTGTTGTTTTATTGCCTCTCCTTTGATCTATGATTTACTCTTGAAGGGTATCATCTTCCCCTGTGGAGGAGTCATTTGGTTTGTGATGCGCTAATAGAGAGATAATTGGTGAAATCTTATAATAACATGCTTCAAGAGGAACTCTGTTTGGAATGAGATTTCGCAAAGTTGTGCTCCCACTGAGGGTGCTTTCTAGGTTTAATTAGTGGCCTTCAGAAAATCTCACCAGCTTTAATTTAATTAAGCTGAAAAAATTGAGTTGATTGGTGTTATATTGGTGGAAAGGGGGAGCAAAAAAATGGATGCGCAAATGCATAGTGGCTGTTGTGCTAGTGTGCTTGGCCCCTGCTTGCTGGGGCTAGTTCTCTTGCCTGCTTGTTAGGTTAAGCGAACTTAGCTTCTCGCAAACAGAATCATAAGCATCATTTCAGCTAACGAGACTTGGATCGAGGATCAAAAGCCCTTCGGATGAATGATCCAATCCTTCCAATGAGGAGTGTGAAACCTCGGTCTATCTGGTTTAATTAGTGGCCTGCAGAAAATCTCACTGGTTTTAATTGATTAAGCAGAAAAAATTTTAGGTGATTGGTGTTATGTGTAATGCAGGGGTAATTGGTGAAAAAACCTTTGTGGGGGGGGGGGTGGGGGGGATGGTTTCTCAATTGCAGGAGCACTTTTCTCTTTGCTTTTTCAGAGTTTTGGTGTGCCTAGAGGTTTGTAATAGTTGACACCAGAGGCTGGGGTAAGATAGAGGATTGGTTTGGAGAGCTATGCTTTTGCTTGGGAAGGAATAGTCGAGCATTTGAAGAGATTGAATGGCGACTTTTTTCGTGAATTTTATTTTTCTTTTACAGAGCATTTTATGTTTCTTTAGCAGGAGCGATATCCTTCTACTTTTCATAATTATCTTAATATTTTACTTATAATTAAAAAAAAAAATTGTATCTTGAGCTTTCTTGAATTCCAAGTCCTAACACTCTCGAGCTCTCTAGTTTTCCCCCTGTATTCTGACTGTGTACTTGGGTTGTAACCTTCTAGATGCTTTCTAAATAAATATTTAACTTTCAAAGAAAAAGTTATTTTGTATTCATTTTAGATAATTTAACATGGTATAGGGTTATGCAAATTTTTGGGATTCTAATGTAAATTGGTGTGTGGAGTTTGTAATGTGGGTTGTGTTTCCCATTGCTGCTACTGAGTTGCTTTGCTTGGTGTTTCCCATTGTCGTATAAAATTTGCTTGATTACCTATCAAATAAAAAAATATTTGTCGTATATCTATAATTGTTCTTTCTCCGTTTGCAAGATATTTATTGTTGAAGGTGAATAATCTGAAATATTTATGTTCTATGGACCATTTTGGAACTCCATTTTTGTAGCATCTTGTTAATATTAAGATATTACTTTGTTGCAGGATTTTGATGTTCGAGAATATGCAATTTCTGTGGCTGGGAGGTTATCTGAAAAAAATCCTGCATATGTACTTCCGGCGCTTCGTCGTCATCTCATACAGTTGTTGACCTATCTGGAGCATAGGTGATGTAAATAAATTCCTTCTATTTGATTTCTGTCATAAATATGCTAGAATGAAGAATTTGTATTTTTAATATATGAAGGCTGTCAAAGAGAGTCAGATGTTGACTTCTCTTGCTATGTGTAGCAGTGCAGATAGCAAATGCAGAGAAGAAAGTGCAAAGTTACTAGGCTGTCTAATACGGAATTGTGAACGACTAATTCTTCCATACATTGCTCCAATACACAAGGTTTAATATGTCATGTTGTGATTATGACATTTATGGAGTTCTTTTATGATTTTTTTTTTTTTTTGATTAGTAAGTTCTTTTATGTTTTTGTATTCCCATCTCTAAATAAATGGCTTTTGCTTGTCAGGCACTTGTGGCTAGGCTTAGAGATGGTGCTGGGGTCAATGCCAACCATGGCATTATTAGTGGAGTTCTTGTAACTGTTGGGGATCTTACCAGAGTGGTGGGTAATATTACATGTTTTCTAGATTATCTGGTTGTGTTAAGTCTGTATGCCTTACTGTATATAGCATTATATTGGCCAGGAACCTCCTTCGGATTTTTGATTCACCCAACTACTCTATTTTCTGATCCAAAGAGAAGTTTTTGAACAATAAGAAAATAAGTTTGATTTGGTGTTTTGTGTTTCTCCGATCTCCCTTGCCTAGGACATTATCTGGGCCAAGAGCCTCCTTGAAATGTAGTTATAATTAATACAATGATTTGTTACTACATAAATAATTCTAGTATGGTATTTACTTTTTCATTTAAGTATTTAATATGATATTGTTGACCTAGCCATCAAGTTCCATTTGATTCTAATTTTCTTATTAGTTCAAATTACATTTAATTTAGAGTCCTAGCTCGAGTTATGAGTTTTACCGAAGTGGAATATACTTTTATTCTCACTCTCTCTCTGTTTTTTTGATAGGTAAGTAAAGAAATATCATTAAAAAAAGCACATGGCACCCATAGCCAACTCCCCTAGCATCAAAGTTGATTGAGCACTCTAAATTCTTAAACTCCCTTCTCCCTTTTGGTTTGGAAGCAGAGATTGGAATCTCTTGACGCTGCCTCTCATCAACTAAAGTCAAGAAATCTAGAAAACCCTTCTTATCACCCCCCATAAGAGATCCCAATAGTGTGATAACACAACCTTGCCTCGGGGTAACCTACCCCCTCCCCCTCTCAAGATACCTCCTTCGATGATTCACCCACCTTAGAGACAAAAGAAGCCCTCCAAGATTCACTATAATGATCAAGGAAAAGTGCTAACCACATCTGCGCTATCACCCCAAAAGGACTAGTCAATTTGGAGCTTTCTTACAATTCATTATAAAGCACAATTTTACCTAATAACTAGGCAATTTGAGACTTAGTACTTATGGATATCTTATAATCCACCCACTTTATGTGGGCTACTCCTCATCTTCCTAATATGGGACCAGGATATTCTAAACTCCCCCTCTCAACCTCCTAACGTTGAAAGAGGGGGTTTACCCCAAAAGGACTAGTCAATTTGGAGCTTTTCTACAATTCATTATAAAGCACAGTTTTACCTAATAACTAGGAAATTTGAGACTTAGTACTCATGGATATCTTATAAACCACCCACTTTATGTGGTCTACTCCTCATCTTCCTAATATGGGACTAGGGTGTTCTAAACTCCCCCTCTCAACCTCCTGACGTCCTCGTCGAGACTACGTCATGTGGTGCTCAAATACCACATGACTTGGCGTTACTAGGTGGCTTTGATACAATTTGTAACGATTCAGGGAAAAGCGCTAGGGACTTAACACTCATGACTATCTTTATAAACCACTTACTCTATGAAGCTACTCCTCATCTTCCTAATATTGGACTGGAGTGTCACAAACTCCCTCTCTTAAACTCCTGATGTCCTCTTTAGAGCCATGTCATGCAGTGCTCCAGTACCACATGGCTTGGCATTACTAGGTGGCTCTGATACTATTTATAACAACCTAGGGAAAAACGCTAGCCACATCTGCACTATGACTCCAAAAAGACTTGTCAATTTGGAGCCTCCCTATCGAATTATAAAGTTAAGTTTCATCTAATAATTAGGCAATGTAGAACTTAGCACTCATGATTATTTTTATAAACCACCCACTATGTGGGCTACTTCTCATTTTCCTAATATGGGATCGGGGTTTTACCTTCATCCACCTTTCTCTTTTTGAACTTGCACTTTGTTTTTGGAACAATTCTTTCAAAAAATCCGTCTATCTTCCAGTGGTTATTAAAACTAGGGAAGAATAACTGAATTGAGTTCTTGGATTTACCCGTGTCGGGTTATGTAACAATTAATGGTTTTTTATTCAAAACCTATTAGAAAGAAGGGTAAAACATGTTCTAAACATGACTCAGGCGAAGTGCCAGCGTCAGCCGGGGTTTCTTGTGTCTAAAAATGTTTTTTCTTTCCCCTCTGAGGTGCAATGGGGTCATTGGATTTTTAGGGCTGTTATTGGGCTTTTTGTAGGTCTTAGTCCTGGTATGTTTCAGGCTTTAGGGTGTTGTTTGGGTCTATGTGGGTCTCTTGTGGGGCTCCTTGTGAGCTTAGGGTTTTTTCTTGGGCGATTCTTGGTGCTCGCTTCTACCTAGTGTAATTTTGTTGTGCCCTTTTGGGTTTTTTTGATATATACATTTTTACTTATTAAAAAAAACATGTCCTAAAACTTGTTGCAAAGTACATTTTTTTTTTTTTTTTTTTGCGAATTTTATGCAATTGATGTGGATAGTGTAATCCGTAGACTGCCTTAGGCCTCTATTTATTCTCTCTCTCCTCTCTGTACGGCTAGGTCCGACTTTGGATATATTGTCTGGAGCAACCCCCGGTACCAAGTTAGGAGCCCAGTTGCTTTTGCATGGACATAGTTGGTGAGGGTCTAAGCCGTTTTGTGGGTTTGCGTTTTATGTATTTGCGCCTCTTTGGCAGTTTGCTAAGAAAAGCAGCTAACAAGGTCCCCCTGCTCTCTCTCTCTCTCTCAGCTGTTGAATTTAGTGTTTGGTTTTGCCGTGAGCAAAAGAGTCAAAGAGGAGGTGGAGGGTGGAGGCCTTAGGCCATTCCCTTGGCCCAAATAAACATTAAACCAATGGAATGTTATGAATTACTAGTTAAAAAGAAAATTATAGAGTTTTAGCGAGCTTGGAAACAGAGAATTATCTAATTTAAAGTCAAAAAAGAAGAAGAAAAAACTGGTAAGTGATAAGAAAAGTAACTGGTTCACCTACGCGTGTTGCTTTTTTCGGGTGGATTGTGGCTCTCGCCAAAATCCTGACCCATGATAATTTGCGAAAGCGGAATATTGTGGTTGTGGAATGGTATTATATGTGTAAGAAGAACAGAGAATCAATAGATCATATACTTCTTCACTGTGAGGTGGCTAGTGCTCTTTGGCATTCTATCTTTAGCTGTTTTGGGTTGCATTGGGTTATGCCTGGTAGGGTGAAGGATTTATTTGCCAGTTGGTGGATGGGAGGGCGATCCCGGAGTGCGGTTGTGTGGAAGATGATTCCTTTATGTCTTATGTGGTGTTTATGGAGCGAGAGAAATGCGAGATGTTTTGAAGATTCCACTAGGACTTTAGAGGAGCTCATCCACTTTTTCTTTTTTACTCTTTTCACTTGGACGGCTGCTTGGTTAGCTCCATTAGTGATTAGTTTTTCTAATTTTCTCTTTCTATTTTCTTCTTCTATCTAGGCACCCTCTTTTTATACTTCACGTGTAAATAGGTTTCGCCCCTCTGTGCTTTTGTTTTATTCAACATTACTTATCAAAAAAAAGAAGACGTATACTTATTTAAATAGCATTGCAATTGCATGATTATAGTAAATAAATCAGCTGTGATATCAAATGTAGTTTATCTATGTAATTTTTATAATAAATT
The DNA here is from genome assembly GCF_965113065.1 of Corylus avellana. Lineage (NCBI taxonomy): Eukaryota > Viridiplantae > Streptophyta > Magnoliopsida > Fagales > Betulaceae > Corylus > Corylus avellana. The sequence goes on along the minus strand of NC_142493.1, from coordinate 4,831,505 downwards.
CAAATATACAATATTTATTGAGCGTTTTGGAAAAAGCAGAAAAAAATATGAATCTTTTACACTTTCAAGAGATAAATCAGTTTGACAAAATCGTAACACTTTTGCTGGTTCGACCATACAATTGGTCGGTTCAATCTTCATCCGGACCATTGACCTCAGTCAAAGTTCAACTAGTTGAACCGACCGGTTTGACCTGGTTTTTCAAGCATGATTCTGATCGACTGTATAACCTGATTGGGCTTTGTTTATTCATTTTGTCATTTTGGTTTTGGTGTATGTTACATTTGGCATGCATAAACCATTCTTTGTATCGCCAGACACAAAGAAGCTTGGGTGAAGGATAATTTTATTGGGAGGAATGGGGTTGTTGAGTGGAATGTCATTTTCGTTCGGTCAGTCCAAGACTGGGAGATGGATTTGATTTCTCCTTTTTTTGATCGATTGTATTCTTGCAAAATTTCCCTAGGCAGTGTCGACCGTATTTGCTGGTCTTCGTCCAAGAAGGCCAAGTTCGAGGTTAAGTTGTTCTATAAGGCCTTGTCCATTTCTAATCAAGAGGAGTTTCCTTGGAAGAGCATCTGGCGTACTAAGGCGCCTCTGCGGGTGGCTTTTTTCGGATGGACTGCGGCCTTAGGCAAAATTTTGACTCATGATACGCTGTGTAAGAGGAACATAGTGGTTGTGGAGTGGTGTTGTATGTGCAAGAAGACCAGAGAGTTAGTCGATCACCTTCTTCTCCATTGTGAGCTCGCAAGTGCTCTTTGGCATATGATTTTTCAGCGATTTGAGTTGCATTGGGTCATGCCTTGCAGGGTGAGGGCCTTGTTTGCTAGCTGGTGGTCGGGAGGATGTTCTCGAAGCGCGGTTGTGTGGAAGATGATCCCTCTGTGTCTTATGTGGTGTATTTGGAATGAAAGAAATGCTAGATGTTTTGAAAATTCCACTAGGACCATAGAGGAATTGACTCATTTCTTCTTCTTTACTCTTTACTTTTGGACGGCTGCTTGGCTAGCTCCTTTAGTGATTAGTTTCTCTGATTTTTTTTTCATTTCTCCCCCTCCTAAGCGCTCTCGGCTTATACTTCCCGTGTATATGGGTTGCTCTGCGCTCTTTTTATATATCAAAAAAAAAAAAAACCATTCTACTTATTTAATTTATGTTACAATAATCAGTTGATGTTTATGTCAAATTCGGATGTTAATGGTCTTGAAAGGTTGGGTTATGACTATAAGAGTAGTAGACCTTTTTGATCGTTGGAGAGGTTTGGGAGGTAGCCCTTAGCGTGCAGCTGTGTGGAAGATGGTTCCGCCCTGCATTTTGTGGTGTCTTTGGGGGGAAGAAATTATAGATGCTTTGAAGACCGCGAGAGGACGGTGGTAGATCTAAAGTCTTTCTTCTTCAAAAGTCTTTAGAATTGGATAGGTGCCTTAGATCTTAATCTGCTTAATTTTCATGAATTTCTTGACTTGTTTTCTATTTCTAGCTAGGTGTTTTTCTTGAATATTGCTTGTGTAATTGGGTTGCGACTTTTGCGCTTTTATTGATATTTCAATTACTTCAATTATTTTTTTGGCTAAGTGGACAGTTACACTCTTAGGTGTCACATTTTATTCATTATTGTTGCTATTCAGCATTACTGTTTTTTTTTTTTGGTTTAATTTATTACGTATCCTTTTCTTTTTTTCAGTCCTGGTATACTGACAATTAGTATTTATATTGTTTGGTGATGAGTTCTTATATGATTGCCTCATAATTAATGAGAATTTCTTTTCTCTATTGCCCTAATATTCTCTTCCTTGTTTTTGGGTTGTTCTCTTTGTATAGGGTGGGTATTCAATGAGACAATACATTCCTGAACTTATGCCTTTAATTGTTGATGCTTTATTGGATGGAGCAGCTGTTACAAAACGTGAAGTGGCTGTTACTACTCTTGGTCAAGTTGTGCAGAGCACTGGGTATGTGTCGTGTTTCTGATGTTGCTTTATGTTGTATCACTTATTTTAAGATAGATCTATGTAGTTGTGAGACAATATATATGGGTTAAATGCGATTTTGCCTGTAAGATTTGTTCAATGAGCAGCATAATGTTGAAATACGTTGCAATATGATGTTTAGGTTTCAATTGTTTAGTTATTCATGTTAGACTTGAGCGCCTTCTCTTTTTTGTTTCAACATGGGTTAAATGCGATTTTTCCTGTAAGATTTGTTCAATGAGCAGCATAATGTTGAAATACGTTGCAATATGATGTTTAGGTTTCAATTGTTTAGTTATTCATGTTAGACTTGAGCCCCTTCTCTTTTTTGTTTCTATTACTCTATTCCATCAATCAGCTCTATCACTCTATTCCATCTATCAGCTGACTTTCAATTTTAGTATTGATGCAATTGCATATGAGAGGAGTTGGGTGTGGGTTTGTCTCTAGGTGTCATTGATGTCCAATTGAAAAAGAGAACTGCTATTTGTTCTCCTTCTGTCTTTCTCCCAAACAACTTTTTTAAAAAATTAGCCATTGGATCTATGGGACCCACATGTACACCTGTGTGGGTCCTACATATCTAATGGCTGGTTTTTAAAAAAGTTGTATGGGAGAAGGATGTTTAGACTTTCTCATTGAAAAATCTTACTCAAGGACACTATTGAATTTAATTTGAATCAAAATCAACTAATTTCTAGGGCTGTATTAGAATTAGTCATTGGAAGTGTACCAAGATTGGGTGGAACCTCATGTCAAATTATCTCTTGTGTATCCTTTTCCCATGTATTGCTTAGGGAAAAAAAATCTTGATGTAGGTGATGGTTTCTTTGGGGTTGGGGTGATAAAAAAAGATGGAAGGTACTGTTCACAGTTGTTCATGTGGTACTGTAGCGGCCTGATTTATGAACTCTGAGTGCTTGATGAATTAAAAGTACACATGATATTTATGAACGTGAGTGCTTAAAAACTTATCTAGAAAATACTAGGGTGCTGGTAAAGTAAGCCATGGGGAGTTCAAGTAGGTTTGTCATCGAAGCAAAGCTTTTTGAATTCGTGATTGAGGAGGAGCGTTCTGTCCTGCGTATATGCGAAGGAAGGGGTATTCACTCTAATTTTTTGGGGAAAAAGTCATCATGGCCTGGTTGTTGGCTATCGCGGAGGCTCAGCCTCAGGCGGAGGGGTTGAAGGACTACATTAAATCTTCTAGGGTGGGCGATTGGGCATTCATCGCTCAATGATGCTCAAACAACCAATGGGTGTGTAGTGGTGGCAAAGCACGGTGGTGGTGGCCGGAGGGGATACATCTTCATATTGTAAGGGAGAGACAACAAGGGCTGTGAAACCTTTGCTTTTGAGCTGCGTAAGGCCTTAGTTTTCTTCCAGTCAGCATATGGGTTTGGGAGTAGATTAGAGACCATCGAAAATACGTTAGTTTACACCATTTCAATAGGCAAGGGTGTTAGGCCATCGGTGTCGATGTTGAAAGCCCCATTGGTGGAGGTGGGGGAAGCGGTTGTATGTGGAGGTGCTGGCTGGACCGGGGCAGTTTTCAGTAAGCTACATTTCTTGTAGGGGTAACTTTGGTAATTCCTGCCTGTGATGCTTCTGAGACGAAGGTACGAAGCCCTAGGGGAGTGTTTGGCGATTCAAAAAATCCCATTCGCCGGTGCCACTGATTCTTCAAAGAGCTTGGGTTTGATTCTAAGGATTCTATGAGATTGTATTGTTACAATAAAGCAACAACAGCCCACAAGGTATTGTCCTTCACCATTTTGAAAAAGTATTAACTTTTTAAAACTAAAGATATCTCAAGGGACGATAAAAGAAAAATGCTCCCTTCTCTCTCTTCACGTTCTTTGTTTTTCCTTGTCTACTTCCACCGTAGAGGTGGCGCGTGGTACCGCTGCACGTTAGGGTTTACCCTCAATATTTCGGCCTGTCATGTCTCTGAGATCTTGGAGGCTGGTCCTTTGAGGTGCTTATGGAACGACGCTTCTCTATTGAAGCAAAAACCTTCAGCTTGTCGGCGAAGAAAGGGCTTTCAAATCTTCGTCTGGAGGAAAGAAGGGTGGGTTTTGTAGGGTTATTTTTGTGGGTCATCAAGGTGCTGCCTGGTTGGTGGCTACAGTGCAAGATGCTGTGCAGTCTCCGGTGAAGGTTGAATTTGTCAAGTCTTTTTGCGAGGAAGAGAAGGCATTGATGGTTTGTGGGAGTGGAAACAAGGCAGGTAGGTTCCTGGAGGTGGCTGTATATCCGGAAGGCGAACGGAAAGGGATCATCTGGATCGCAGAGGGTCAACATGGGTGGGGCTGGTGTCGGTTTGCAGGTGAGCTGCAACAGATGCTTGCGATTCAGGCAAGTCTGGATTTTCGGAATTTGAGGTCCCCTCTCCAGCACAGAAGCAGATTCAGGTGAATTGGAGTGAGTCGTCTCTGGGGTTTAAGGCTGGGAGGTCTTTTGTGGAAGTGCTACGACTGACTTCCTGTGTTGTGGCAGAAGTTGTTGGGATGAAGCTCCTATCGTCGCGTTTTCTTGACTTGTTTCCGATGTCGACTTGTTTTGAGACGTGGAATGACGGAGTGGAGTCACAAATAGCAGTGGATTGTTATGAAATGGAGCGCTGTTTGCCGAGTCCTCTTGTGGCGGCTGCTGCAATGATGAGCAGGAAGAAGATTAAGGGTATTCTCGGCTAACGATGGGTGAAGAAGCGTCTAGGTCAAGTCCGTTCTGAGCTGGATCGGATCTTAGGTGGCTGGTTCTGAAGCCCAAGGGTAAGCGGAACGATGCTGGAAAAATGGGTCTTGCAGGCTTGGATAATGGGCTGGATCTCAGGTTGGATCAAGGTTTTACCGGGTTGGATTCTGGGTTGGGTTATGGGCTGGATGTCGAGTTGGATAGCAGGTCGGAAATCGGGTTGGATCCTGGTTTGGATACCGGTTTGGATCATGCTCCAGATCTTGGTTCCAAATTAGGTATGGAACCTGATTCAGAACCTGGATCAAATCTGGGCACGATTCCAGCTTCAGTTTTGGTTCTGGATCAAGATTTTAGTCATGGTTTAGAGTTTCCGAAGGCTAACAGGTCTGACCTGGTGATTTTTTTCTGATCCTCTTGTCTCAGTCCCTCCCTCTTCTACGCTTTCATCTGGGCCGGTTTTTGTACTGGAAAATTCTTCTATAAACTCTGCAGGGGAAGTAGTTTTGGGAGAGAGATTACACTTTTCTTCGGGGAGTGGGATTTTAGTATACAAGCAGACTTTGACATACTACCAGAGAGCTAAGAAAGAAAGAGGAGTTCGGGTGAAAGATTCTCTTCTTCTTGAGGCGGTGGTATCTTTTAGTGCTCCACGGGTACAATACCAATCCAAACCAGTTGCGGGGTTTGCTGCTCAGAATTCATCGGAGGTTGCACTTGTTGCAGCTCAAGTGAAGCCTGTTTCTAAGAACTCAAATTTGATGAGGGGATTTCTACAGTGAGGGTTTCTTAACCCAAGTCCGAAAGAGAAAGGGGAGTCTCATTCGTTGTCGTGTTTGGCTGTTCAGGATGATGGTGTAGTGAGTGGTCGCTCTTCGGCTTTGGATGAAGCTTTCAAGTTTGGGTGGGATCAGGAAGATGACGATTGGGATGGGGAGCTGTCCCCCGATCCCCTTGATTGGGTGTTGGATTGCAATGAAGAGGAGGATCCGAATTCGGTGTTGCTGGATGACGTGAAAGAGGATTTTCTACGGGAAATGGAGGTTGTGCAGCCTAGGACTAAGGGCAAGAGGGAGCTATTAAATTTAAAAAGCTCCGTTAATTATGGCATTGCTAGTGCGTCTTCTAGGAGAAGGGCAAGGCTATTGTGTCATAGTGCTTTGACTTGGCATGAGGTGTTTGGTTAGTGGGTAACGTGTTAGTGTGTTTGTTTGAGGTTTTTGGGTGGGTTTTTTGGAATTTTTCTGGGGGTAGCTTTGAATTCCATGGGGGTTTGTTTTGGATGGGTTTTTTGTGGTTCTTCAGTGGGTTAGCTTTGGCTTCCTTTTGTATACTCCCTATGTAATTAGGGGTGCCTCAGGATTTCCTTTTTCTTTAATAAAATTTCTTATTACTTATAAAAAAAAGGATAAGGCCTTAGGCCTTGACAATTTTTCTTTGGCTTCATTTTTTTAAAGACCTTCTAGGATGCTAATAAAGAAGATATCATGAATGTTTTCCATGAGTTCCATGCTCGTGGTAACTTTGAAAGAAGTCTAAATGCCTTGATAGTCGAATCAGACCGGGAGAACCAGGTGTGCTTTGTAAATTGGATTTGGAAAAGGCCTATGATTATGTTAATTGGGGTTGCTTGCTGTATATGTTGAGGAAATGTGGGTTTGTAGAGAAAGGGTTTGAGTGGATAGCAGTGCATTTCTCTGTTTTGATTAATAGTACTCACTCTAGCTTCTATAACTGTTCTCTTGGCTTGAAACAGTGGGATCCTTTGTCTCCTTTGCCGTTTGTTGTGGTATGGAGGCTTTGAGTAGAGTGTTGTCCTCTATGGTGAATAGGGGCTTTTATTAGGCTTTTCAGTAGGGACTAGGAGTAATGATGAGCTCTCCTTGTCTCATCTCCTATTTGCGGATGACACCTTATCTTTTGTGAGGCAAACCCTAAGCACCTCTGTAATATGCGTTGCCTTTTTCTATGCTTTGGTAGTATCTTGTGTTCTTCTTGAGTAAATGGATTGAGGCACATTGCATTCTGTAGTTACAATTCTCCTTTTTTGCTGTTTAATAGACTAAGATACCATAAGATTTTCCTCCACCTTTTTTTGAACTAATGTTACATGGTGGAGGCTAATCAATATTTATCTGTCCCATTGGAAATGATATTTATAAAATGCATTTAATTGAACACTTGAGAGGCACAAGGAGATTTTTTAAAGCAGGTTTGAACGGGTGAGAATATTTGCTTTTTGAGGGGCTGTCAAATAGTTCCAACTACTAAATTAAGTTAGCGTCTTAGGAGCGACTGTTGAGCACATGAGAGGTTGGGGAAGGAGAGTTCATGTTGTGAGAAAACCTCTGGGGTGGTGGTAAGCAGTTTTCTGGAAGGGGGAGGGTCCTTTTCCGAGAGCTGGAGGAGTGCTTGAATGGGGAATTCAGCATAGGGCATGTTGATAGGCCATATCAATGGGATCTACGAAAACACAGAGACATGGACCACCATGTTGCCTGCCCCGACTGAACAAGAAAAATGGACCCACCCTCCCGAGTCATACTTGAAACTGAGCATAGATGTTGCTGGGGAGAAAACTTCTGCTTGCTAACTGCCTTATGCCATTACTCCAAAGGAAATATTCTTCATGGATGGACTTTGACAACCCAGCCCGTGAACTCAAGCATAGGGGAAGCAAAAGCAGCACTCTTAGCCATCCCAGAAGCTTCAACACTTGGTGTGAAAAATGTAATCATTGAAGGAGGATCTTCAACGGTTATCCTTGCAATCTAAAATCTGAAACTGAATGGATTGGGCAATAGTTTCTATCATTAAGGATATCCATAAGCTGCTCAAAAATTTCGGTGCTTGGTCAGCCACCAAAGTTTACAGGAGTCGCAACTCAACTTTGTACAATTTAGCAAACTAGGCTGCCTTCGTCAATTTCTTTGCATTTGTATCGAGGATCAACGGTGGATACAGTCCTTAATTTTTTTTCCCTATTTGTCCAGAAAAAAAAATACTACAATTGAGTACTAAAACATGATGAGACTTTGGTGAATTCTCGTCCTCTTCCATCTTCCTTAAGACATTTCCTGCTTCCTTGATTATGCAACAAAGTTCACTCCAGAGAGTTTATGGCATTAAATACAAGAGCCGACTATGCTGCACTTAATGATTTATAGAACTGGATCTAGATTCATGTATAAGTGAAGTATGTGATTTTTCTGTTCAGTCTGTAATTTACATGTGATTGTGATGACTTATTGTATAAATTTAACAGGTATGTCATAACTCCATATAATGACTACCCACAGCTACTTTTCTTACTCTTGAAATTGCTGAATGGTGAGTTAGCATGGTCTACCAGACGGGAAGTACTAAAGGTAGCTACTTCTGAACTATATTTCTAAGTTATATGCTGTACTGATTTCTTTTACTAAGATTATTCTTGTTCTTCTCCAGGTTCTTGGTATTATGGGCGCTCTGGATCCTCATGTATATAAACGAAATCAACCATGTTTGCCAGGGTCACATGGAGATGTACCCCGTGCTGCCAATGATTCAGGCCATGTTCAGTCTATGGATGATCTGCCTATGGATCTTTGGCCGTCTTTCGCAACCGAAGATTATTATTCCACGGTAGTGCATCAACCTGATATATGAATGTAGTTATTTTAGCATGTTGTAATAGTTTCTTTGGTTCTAGGTTGCGATCAATTCACTAATGCGAATTCTTAGGGACCCTTCACTTGCTAGCTACCACCTAAAGGTGGTTGGATCTCTTATGTTCATATTTAAGGTATGTCTAACACAAGGAAGTGTCTTTTTTTTTTTTTTTTTTTTTTGTATACCGACTTTTTTGTAACTGTTATTGATCTTCGTGTTCTCTGATGTCATTTTCTTGTTATACTTATTGTTTTGCGAGATTAGTCGATGGGTCTTGGTTGTGTTCCATACTTACCAAAGGTTTGTCTTTTAACTTTCAGTAGTAATTGCATATTATTCTACTTTTTTAGTCTGTTAACTGTGAAAGATGATATATTTCAGCTTTAGTTCTTGGCGTTAACATGTTAATTTGTTCATTTCTTTGGAAGTTCATCTCATTAACGTATAGGAATTGCAGCTGATAGGTTTTCTCATTGTATCGAAATGTGATCTGCTTCTTCTCTTTACTAAAAGATGGTTAGATGTATAATGCAAGTTAGAAGACTTTAATGAAAACAAAAAAAGGTATAATATTTTCAGAAGGGCATCCTGTTAACTAGTGGGAATTGCAGCTTATTTGTTTTCACATTCTATCCAGTTGTGATTGCGGCTTCAGTTCATTGAAAAAATGGATATAGATGTCTAATAAAAGGGAGAAGACTAATGAAGACAAGAGTATAATGTTTTTTGTGTTTTTGTCTGTCTATCATTGATCTAGACAGTATTTGTGGGAGGTCCAGTACTGGTGCATGCTAAACAATATTTTAATTACATATTTTTGTAGTAAAGTTTGGCTGATACACTGGTCCACTGGGTTTGTTTATGCTTGATTTAACTGTGCTTCTTACCCTTGCATGTAGGTTTTACCTGATCTATTTCATACTGTTCGTACATGTGAAGATACTCTTAAGGATTTTATAACATGGAAGCTTGGAACTTTGGTGTCTATTGTGCGTCAGGTATATTTTAATGTCATGCAATAATATCACACATTATGATTATTGTGGTTTCTCGGGATCTCGTGTTAGGAATTTGATGCACATGTGCAGCATATTCGAAAATACCTGCAAGACTTGCTCTGTTTAATCTCGGAATTATGGTCATCCTTCGGTTTTCCAGCTACCAGCCGTCCTTCACTTGGCTATCCTGTAAGTCCTTTTTGGGTACAATCACCTTCATGTCATATTGTTACATTGATTATTGTGCTTGTGTTTCTATTGCAATTATTGTTTTCATACATATACTTGACTTTTTGCTCAGGTTCTGCACCTAGTGGAACAGCTTTGCTTGGCCCTCAATGACGAGTTTAGAAAGCATCTTCCTCGTATTCTTCCAGGTTGTATCCAAGTTCTAAGTGATGCAGAAAGGTGTAATGACTACACCTATGTTCCCGATATCCTCCACACTCTAAAAGTGTTTGGCGGTTAGTGCTATTTAGTTTTGGATATCCTGTCTTGCTAATTAAAATTTTATTGCCGTTAAGTACCTCTGTAGTGCATGGGAAAAGTTTTTAGAATGAACAAGAAACTTCTGGCATATGTATTAAATATACGGAACTATAGTGCTTGTTGAATATGGTATGGAATTACATGGTTGACAAACTGAAATGTAGTATGGAGAACAATTTGTCAATTTACTTTGGATTGTTTCAATGAAATTAGTGAAGTATATTTGCAATTGGTTGAATGAGTAAGTGAAGGAAAAACAGGAAATGAATTCAGTTAAGTTAATGCAAGAAATTGCAACATGGGAGAAACAACATTCTTTAGTTTGCGAGAAACATTCAGGTGTTTGGCAATGTAGAAAGGAAAAAAAAAAAAAAAGGTCTCTTTTTAGAGGATTTATGGGCTTTTGATGTTATGGAAGCTGAAAGGGGCTTAGGGGTGGAAGAGAAAATTCAGAAGGCAGAAGTTAAATGGTCTATTTTCATGGAGGTGGGGAGCTGGAGACAGAAATCTAGGGTTTCGTGGTTAAAGGAGGGGGACAAGTACAAAGTTTTTCACACCATGGCGAACTCCAATAGAAGAAAGAACTCTATAGGCTCCCTTTTGATTGGTGGTAGTATCAATACTAATTAGACAGAGATTAGCCAGCACATTGGACAATTTTATCATAAGTTATATACTGAGGAGTGTAGTTGGAGGCTGGTGGTGGATGGGCTCTCCTTTGACTCCATTATGGAGTTTGAGGCTTCTTGGTTGGAGGGAGACTTTGGAGAGAAGGAGGTGAGGAAGGTTTTTTTAGCTATGGTTGGGGACAAGTTGGCGGGCCTTGATGGTTTCTTTATGGCGTTCTTTCAAGCGTTTTGGGATGTGCTTTAAATGGATATCATGAAGGTTTTAAGTGATTTCCATGCTAGAAAAAAGTTTGAGAAGAGTTTCAATTCCTCATTTATTACGCTCATTCCAAAGACTCCAAGTGCTATTGACCTCCCCGATTAGTCTTGTGGTCAGTATTTACAAAATGATTGCTAAGATCTTAGTTAACAGGCTTAGGATGGTTATGGAGAAGATCATTTCTAAGTCTTAGAGTGCCTTCATTAGAGGTAGATTCTGGATCCGGTTCTTATTGCCAATGAATGCCTTGATAGTAGGCTTAGATTTGTCCGGCTGGGCGTCGTTTGTAAAATGGATTTGGAGAAAGCGTATGACCAAGTGAATTGGGATTTTTGTTATATTTGCGGAGGTGTTGTGGTTTTGGAGAAAAATGGGGTTTGTGGATATATTATTGTATTTCCTCTTTGCGCTTTTCGGTTGGCAATTTTGTCTTCTCTCATCTTCTGTTTGCTGATGATACTTTGATATTTTGTGGTGCTTTGTCTTCTTATTTGCGTCATCTACAAAGCTTATTTTTGTGTTCTGAAGTGGCGTCAGGCTTGAAGGTAAATCTGGATAAGTCATAATTGGTCCCTGTGGGGAATATTTCTTAAGTGGGAAGGTTGGCTCGTATCCTAGGGTGTGGGGTTTCCAAACTTCCGATCAAGTATCTTGGGTTACCGTTGGGGGCTTCCTATAAGGCTAAGCATATCTCGGATGATGTTATTGAGAAGCTGGAATATCAGTTGGTCAGTTGGAAAATGGTGTACTTGTCCAAGGGTGGCAAAGTTACCCTCGTCAAGAGTACTCTCGACAAGTGTTGCCAAATGCATTGAGAAGATCCAACATGATATCTTTTTGGGTGGGCTAGGTGAAGAGTTCAAATATCACCTGGTGAGTTGGTGTATGTTTTGTTTTTCGATCTCTGAGGGAGGGTTGGGCATCTGGAATTTGTTGGTGTTTAATTGTGCTCTCTTAGATAAATGGTTGTGGCAATATGGGTGTGGGAGAGAGGCTTGGTTGAGAGTTGTGGATTCAAAATATGGAAGTTGATAGGGGGGTAGTGCTCTCTTGTTCCTGGCAGAGCCTTTGGGGTAGGGGTTGTGGAAGAATATCAGGAAAGGGTGAGATAATTTTTTTCAGCCTAAAGCCCAAACATTTCTGTGGTTTAAAGTTGTGGGCTGGGCCTAAGGTATCGCTCAAGAAGATTTGGCCCATTAGGTTTGGTCCGGATCCAGAGCCTTTTTTGGGGTCTCAGGCGGGCCTTGCAGCGGTTGGTTCCGGATCGTGCAGTGGGTCTTGGGGATGCTGTTATGGCGAGGGTGTTAGCGGTGGTCTAGGGTGATTGTCTTTGGTGTCTAGAGTCTGTCCCTGAGTCACCGGTGTTGGCTCTGATGGTTTCAGGGGCCTCTGACGGTTCCTCCAACGAACTCTGTGAAGGTCTCGCCTTTGTGGTGGAGTGTAACAACTAGAGAAGGTGGAGGTTGTGGTGGTTTCTGTATCTCCGACGGTGGAAGAGGATCCTGGTGAGGCTGTTTGTAATTTTTCCCCGGCGAAGGGCTTGCTCTGGCAGGGTTTTTTTGGGCCGAGAACTATTCCTTCACCATCCTGATCAACACTGGATGGTAAGGAAGCTGCTTCTGCTTTTCTTTAGAAGTTGGGTCCTCTAACGACAAGGTTATAGGCCACTCATAGTGTCCTGAAGACAGATTCTCCAGAGTGCTCTGGTGGTTCCTCCTCAGGGGCGGCTGAGCTGGGTATAAGCCTTAGACTCTCTCATCCTATGATGTCGGAGGTTGGAGCACCTAGTTATCCTTCTGTTTCCAAGTCATAGCAAGGGTATTCTTGGAGAGTGAAGAACAGTATAGGTGCGCAGCTGAATAAGATGTAGAAGAAGCTGTTGGGCTAGGCAATGGCGGCCTCTCCGTTGGCCGGGGTGGAGGGATATTCTGAGGTGGTGCTCAATGTGATGGAAGTCGCTCCCACTTTGGGGTTGTCTTTTAGGGGTGACGAGAAAAGACTTGAGGATCTTTTTTCTGTCATTGAAGAGGATCGATATTGTGAAGATGGGTTTGCTACATCTAGTACTAAGGGGACGAGGGAGCTTAAAAATTTGGAATGCTCCATTAACTTTGAGGCTAGAGGTAGTGGGCATAATAGGGGCAAAGCCGCTAAGGCAGGGTAGCTTGCGGGTTTATGTTTGCCTTGTGAGGATGTGGTTTTTTTGGGTTTCAGGGTTCTGTTTTGAGAACTCATGGTTTTTTGGGTTTCAGGGCTCTTTTATTATGGTATTGGGCTCGTAGGTTTTCCTCTGTACTTAGGGGCGCCTTACGCTTTTTGATATATACAACATTACTTATCAAAAAAAAAAAAATTTGAGGTGGGGGATGGCACTAAGATCAGCTTTTGGCATGACCAATAGTGTGGGGAAGCGGCTTTAAAGGTAGCTTTTCCAGTTTTATTTGGCCTTGCTTGCACAAAGAATGCCTCTATAGCGGCTAATTTTGAATTTTTGGGTGGTTCCAACTAGTGGAATGTGAGCTTTGCTAGAGCAGTGCAAGGTTGGGAGGTGGATGTCTTTGCTTCTTTTTATCAGGTGTTGCATTTAGTTAGAGTGGGAAGAGGGCGTGAAGATTAGCTACTATGGGCTTCTTCCAAAAAAGGTTTGTTTAAGATTAAATTCTACTTGTGCTTGATGGTTTCTGCTGTAGGGCGCTGCTTCCCCTAAAAGAGTGTTTGGTGGACACAAGCTCCTTCGAAGGTGGCAGTTTTTGTATGGTCGGTGGCTCTAGGCAAGATTCTCACCTTGGATAATCTTAGGAGGCAGTACATTATCGTGATGGATAGATGTTGCATGTGCAAGAGGAATGAGGAGTCGGTGGATCACATTCTTCTCCATTGTGATGTGGCTTTCGCCACTTGGAATGCCTTTTTTAGTCGTTTTGGGATGTCTTGGGTTATGTCTAGAAGTGTTGTTGATTTGCTTAATTGTTGGTGGTCCTATGGCAGGCCTTTGAGTGCTGCAATGTGGAAAATGGTGCATATGTGACTCTTTTGGTGTATGGAAGGAAAGGAATGGTTGATGCTTTGAGGACAGAGAGAGTATGTTGGGGGAAATTTTATATTTGTTCAATGAAACTTTGTATTTATGGACAGCAGCGTATATGTCTCCTCAATTGATTAGTTTTAGTGATTTCCTTGTTTGTTTTGCCCCTAATAATTAGGTGGTTCCTTTTGTGTACTTTTGGTGTACTTAGGGGCGCTTTATGCTTTTAATGTGATTGGTTTATTACTTATTAAAAAAAAAAAAATTCTTTAGTTTGTAAGTCGTGCAAAAGCCAGCAGGAGTTGAGCTCTTGTTGGCAAGACATTACAAGAACTTTTGGTTAAAAAGTAGACTGCTAATAAGCGCTAGCTTAAATGGCACTTCTTCCCACTTCAAAGAATAGGATGGAGGGTGAGGTTGTGAGTTCAAGACCCATTGGGTGTGTAACCAAGTGAAAAACAGGAGGAAGAAATTTCATACATTAATTATTTGTAGAGCATATTATCTATTATGCTAGGACAGGAAGTTTCATGCTTTTGGAGTTATTGCCAAAAGCAAATTATTAATTGGTGACTGTTATGAAATGCGCAAAAGAAGCAAAACACACAACATGAAGATTCGCAATATGGATGCATTGAACGAAGTAATGCATTAAATGATGTCCAAATGTTATAAAGTATATTCACCTGATGAATGGATGGATCTAGTAGGAATATTAACTCATAAAACACCACAAAAGATAGGACAGAAGCATCTTCCACAGTACTGTACAAGAAGATCTACTACTCTTAGTTGATTGGTATGCATTCTCACATTATGTCAACTATGTGTGTTAGTTTTTAGTTGATTGGTCAGTGTCATGGTTGGTTCGAGAAGGTGGTCTGTGGAGTCCAAAGACTTTGAGTTGCTGATTAAGGGAGGGGCCTTAGGGGTGAGAATTTATGAAAGAAGCAACGGGAAGCTAAGGTTGGTTTTTTTACAGAAGGATGAGTTAGCTTGGTTGGTGCATATTGTGGAGGAGTTGGTGACAGTGGAAAGCTCTGAGGTTTTTTGGGATCAATCTCGAGCTGGGTATCCTCGGGTAATTGTATAGAGACGCTCGAATAGGCATGGGTGTTTCTTGACGGTGGAGGAATTTGATGGTAGGAGAAGGTGTGGCAACATCCTCATTCCAGAAGGTAGATATGGACAAGGATGGGAACAGTTTATAGTGGAATTGCGCACAGCAAACTTCTCTCTCCGTGAGGCCAGCAAGGGAAAGAAAGACAAGGAGGGGAAGGGTAGGAGGAGTTATGCGGAGGTGTTAGCTTTGACGGTGAATCCAGCGGAGGAGGTCTTTGGTTCTTATCCAGAGCCGATAGCTAGGTTGCCCTTGTGGTTGAAAGAATCCTCTGTAGGGACGAACAAGGCCATAGATTTTGTCAATCTAGCAAGGACGCCGGTGCATCAGTTTCCGGCGAGTATCCACCATGGCCATGTCGATGCTGGATAGCGTCACCCAAATTTGGGTGCAAGCACGGGGGCTTTCCCAATGGTGCCGGCGAGTCAAATTCCGGCAAGGTTGTCTGCATCGAGCAATGGTCCGAAGAGGTTGAAGGGATGGGACGGCGCTGATTCTCATGCTGAGCAGGTTTGCTTCAACGTTAGGCTCGAGCTACTAAACGTAAAGGACACGTTATGCAGACTAAAAGCAGAGATTGACGTGGGAGTGGGGAAGATTGATCTAGTACTCAATAATGTGAAGAAAAATGGACCTGGGCAAGAAGTGAGAGGCTCGTTTGTCCCTCAGATTAAAGCCCAAAAAGAGACAGAGAAAAGTGGTATGAATAGCAAAGTTAAAGTTGGTGTGGATCAGCCCAAGGAACAACTGCATTTTAAGAAGGACCCCACATAGTGTGTGGGGTCATTGAGAGAGAGGACGCTGAGAGAGAGAGGCGCTGGAACTGGAACCCCAGCGGTGGCGCGTGTAGGCGCGTCCCGCTAGAGCTCGGTTTTCTGTTTTCGTGGGATGCGTTCGTGTAGATTAGGATGGAGCGACGGTTTTCGGTGGAAGCTAAAACCTTCTTTTTCTCGACGAAGGCTTCGAAGCTTCGTTTGGAGGAAAGAAGGAAGGGTTTTGTAGGGCTTATTCTGGTGGGTCAGCGAAGTGCTTCCTGGTTGGCAGCTACGGTAGAAGAGGCGTCTCAGTCTCAGGTGAAGGAAGATTTCGTCAAAAAATTTAGCGAGGAAGGGAAGTCTTTGTCGGTGAGCGGGGGTAGTAACAAAGCTGGGAGATTCCTGGAGGTGGTTGCCTATCTGGAGGACGAACGGAAAGGTATCATCTGGATCCCAGAGGCCCGCTCTGGGCGGGGTTGGCGGAGGTTCGTGGTTGAGCTGCGTTCGTTGATGGCTGCGCAGGCGAGTTCTCCAGGGTTTTCGAATTCTGAGAGTTTCTCTCCGGGGACAAAAGATGGACGGTCTTTTGCCGAAGCGTTGCGCTCTTCTTCCTGCGAGGTGGCGGACATTGCTGGGGCGCGGCTTCTTTCGTCGCAAGAGATTGACTTGTTCCCGGTGGCGAGCTGTTTCGAGATGGGGAATGCTAGAGTGGAAACACGATTCGCGATGGATTGTTACGAAATGGAGAAAGCTCATCCCTTGATTGAGCAAAGCTTCTCGTCTCCGGTGGCGGCGGCAGCAAAGTTTAGAAGGAACAAGGCGATGAGGCGATTAGGGTTTTTCTGCGATAAGTTGGACCGGATCCTTCGCGGGCTGGGTGAGAAGCCCAAAGGTAAGCGGATTAGGGTTGGTTCTTTGGGTTATGATGGGCAAAATTCCGGGTCGGTTTCCGGGTCGGCTGTGGTTCAAATTCCAGTTTGCGGCCCTGTTTTGGATCCCGATAAGTTCAGCGATGGGTTTTTGTTGCATTCGGATAAGTCTTCGCCGGAGTCTCCTGGGTTTGCTGAGAATGCTCAAATTGGTGATTTTGGACGGAAATCTTCCCCGGCGACTCCTGTGTCTCCGGCGAGGCTTTGGCGCAGTTTGAGGGATGACGCTACTGCTCCTACGGTGGTGGCTACTGTTTCTTCGGTGGCTTCTGTTTCGCCTGTGAATCATTTCTCTTTTCCTCCGGCGATTCCTGCGGTTGCTTCTACTTATCCGGCGAGGCTTCAGTGCAGGATGAGGGCTGAGGCTTCTGTTCCTCCGGTGGTGGCTACTGTTCCTCCAGTGAGGGCTATTGTTTCTCCGGTTTTCTCTTTTCCTCCTGCACCTGCCAAAGCTTTGATAGATAACCAAGTTTCCAAGTGTTATACACGGAGAGCGAAGGATAAGGAAGCTAAACAGCTTCATAAGAAAAAGATGCCGCTGGGGGTGAAGAATTTGGAATGCTCCGATAACTTTGAGGCTAGGGGCAGTGGCTCGAGTAGGGCTAGGGATGTGGGGTGATCATGTGTAGGGTTAGCCTTTGTGTAGGGTGTTTTTTGTGTAGGGTGTTTTGATTTCGGGGGTTCTTGGGTGGATCTTTTTAGGTTCCTTGTGGGTGCTCCTTGGGAGCTTAGGGTTTTATTGGGTGTATAGCCGCACTCTTTTATACTCCCTGTGTAATCGTGTTGCGCCCTGTTGGGTTTTTGATATATACAAATTTACCTATCAAAAAAAAAAAAGGCCCAGCCCACTGCAAAGGGCAAGGCTTTGCTGAAATATAGGAGGAGAAAGGTTGGGTGGGCCGCAGGTGTGCTTGGTAGCAAGGGATAGGATGCTGGTGGGGGCTGCTCAGCTTTAAGTGGGCTATCGAAAGGAATTTAGGGGTTGTCACCAGTGCTGGAGCAGCAAATGCCGCTACTAGCCCAGCCCTTGCTGGAGAACGAAAAGGCGCCGACAGTTTTGGTGGGTTCGATGCCGGCGTATTCTAAATTGCTGGAGATAGCACAGTCGGTGCCGGAGGTTGTTAAGGCACCGTCGATAGCCCAGTCTTCGTCGGATGTTAGGAGGGTGATGGATGGGATTTTGGGGCCGCTGTCGGCGAATACTCAGGTGTCGGAGACTACGTCGCCGGCGGAGACAGCCCAGCTGTCGACGGTAGGAGTTCAGATGATGCCGAAGATCGCCCAACCCTCGCCTTCGTTAGTCGAGTCGCCCCCGGTCGTCGAGTTGAGTACTGGTTTGCCGCTTGGGGGGGTGCAGAGGGCTTTGACGATGAGGGTTCTGACCTTGGAAGATTTTCAAGAAGCCACAGACAAGCCGGAATCTGAGAAAGGAGTGGGAGCGCCGCCGATGGTGATTTGGAAGATGGGCATGTCATTGGAATGTCCCGTGGAGATCGGCAAGGTTGGGGAGGGTTTGCTTTCGACAAGAGCTCAGTCTAACTCGCCGGAGACATGCGCTCGTCTGAAATCTGGGTTGGTTGGAGTGGGCTGTTCGGCAGAGACTCCCCGGGGGGAGGAAATGGGTCTGGGTTTGTCGATGGTTGGGAGGCTGAGATCGTCGGTGTCTTCAATTCCTGGTGAGCCTGGAATAGGTATGGATGAGGGTAGTTCTTCAGGGATAGGGGGGCTGGAGGAAATAGAGTCAGAGAAGGTTTCTTCTTGCTGGGTTGTTGATAGCTGCCTAGATTTTTGCCCCAAAATTGGCGTTTCTGATGAAGGAAAAAAGGAGAAGCTGGCTGCTTTGCTCAATTCTATTGAAGCTTCTAGAGTGCAGCCTGACTCTGGGTTGGGAGGCATTTTGGCTAGTACTTCTGTCTCTAAAGGAAAGAGGGAATTAAAGAGGTTAGGGTGTTCTCTTAATTATGAGTTATGACAGGTGCCAAGCGGAAATTGTGCAAGGTAGGGGTAGAGGGAAGGGTCGATATAGTGACTATGAAGCCGAACATCATTGCTTGGAATGTGAGAGGGTTAAATGCTCTCAAGAAAAGATTGCGGATTAGGGGTCTTTTGAAAGAATTGAAAGCGGATATTGTGTGCTTGATTGAGACTAAGATGGAAACCATTTCCCGAGAGGTGGTTCATAGTTTATGGGGAGGTCCACATGTGGGTTGGATGTGAAAAGGGTCTAACGGTTTGTCGGGGGGTATGTTGTTGATGTGGGATAGGAGGGTGGTTGAGAGTAAGGAGGAGTGTGTGGGACACTTCTCTCTAGATTGTTCTTTTCAGAATGTGGAGGACAACTTTGTTTGGGCGTTTTGGGGGGTGTATGGCCCGAATGATGATGTGAAGAGAAGGGTCCTTTGGGAAGAGTTGGCAGGTTTGATGACGGTGTGGGAGATCCCTTGGTGTTTTGGCGGGGATTTTAATATTGTCCAGTTTCCTAGTGAGCGTTCTAGTGCCCCTTACTATACTACAGGCATGATGGAGTTCTCGGACTTTATATCTGAAAATGGGTTGGTGGACATTCCGTTGATGGGGGGGGGCCAATTTACTTGGTCAAATAACCAAGAGAATGAGACTTGGTCTAGAATTGACCGGTTCTTACTCTCCTCGGATTGGGAGGATCATTACCCAATGGTGTCTCAAAGAAGACTTCAACATCTACTCTCCAATCACTTCCCTTTGCTATTGGACTGTGGGTTTCCTTGTGGAGGTAACAAGTGTTTTAAATTTGAGAATATGTGGCTTAATTCCGAAGGGTTTGTTGACAAGGTCAAGTCTTGGTGGGGGTCTTATTCGTTTGAGGGATTACCTAGTTTTGTGCTAGCTAATAAGCTAAAATCCCTTAAACTTGATTTGAAAAAGTGGAATGAGGAGGTGTTTGGAGATATTGGGAGGAAAAAGAAGGAGTTGTTGGAAGGAATTCAAGAGTTGGAAGCTTTGGCAAAGTCGAGAGGTTTAGCTCAAGAGGAGAAGCTTAAAAAGGCAGACATGTCGAAAGAGTTGGAGAATACCTTGTTGTGTGAAGAAATTCATTGGCATAAAAAATCGAGAGCTTTGTGGCTTAAGGAGGGGGACCGAAATACTCAGTTTTTTCACAAGGTGGCTAATTCTCATCGCAGGTATAATCGTGTGGAAGTGCTTCGTATCAATGGTGTCTTGTCCAATGATCCCACTGAGGTAAAAGATCATATCGTGCAGTTCTATCAAAGATTATATTCGGAGTGAAGTACTTGGAGACACATAATGGATAACCAGTCTTTTTTGTCCATTAATGAGGAGGAAAGTATTTGGTTAAAAAGAGATTTTGAGGAAAAGGAGGTATGGGAGGTAGTAAAAGGCATGGAGGGTGACAAGGCTTCGGGTCTGGATGGCTTCTCCATGGCTTTCTTTCAAGCGTATTGGGGTGTAGTAAAACATGATGTTATGGCTGTTTTTGCGGAATTCCATCGTAGACAGAGGTTGGTGAAGAGCTTGAATGCAACTTTCCTTTCCTTGATCCCAAAAAAGACGGATGCGGTGGAGATGAAGGATATTCGGCCCATTAGCTTGGTGGGAGGGGTGTACAAAATTATCTCCAAGGTACTCGCCAATAGGATGAGAACAGTTTTGGGTAAGATCATTTCTAATTCTCAAAATGCTTTCATCTATGGTCATCAAATCTTAGACTCTGTTCTTATTGCTAATGAATTTGTGGATAGTCGTTTGAGATCAGGGGAGGCAGGTGTTATGTGCAAATTGGACTTGGAAAAGGCTTATGACCACGTAAACTGGGACTTTGTTTTGTATTTGCTGCATCGGTGCGGTTTCGGTGAGAGGTGGAGGGCTTGGATACAGTGGTGTATTTCATTGGTAAGATTTTCCATTCTTGTGAATGGTTCTACGAAAGGTTTCTTTAACAGTTCGAGGGTATTTGGCAAGGGGATCCTCTCTCTCCGTTACTTTTTGTACTTGTTATGGAAGCCCTGAGCAAGATGGTGAATGCGATTGTTGAGCAAGGCCTTTTGACTGGGTTCTCTGTGGGAGAAAGGGTCTTCTCAGAGTTGGTGGTTTCTCACTCTTTATTTGCTGATGATACACTGATTTTTTGTGAAGCGTCTTCCGAGCAAATCCGTTATGTGTGCCTTATTCTCTTATGTTTTGAAGCTGTTTCGGGTTTGAGAGTTGATCTTGGCAAGTCAGTAATTGTGCCTATTGGTGAGGTGGAGAACATTGGGGCTTTAGCTAATATCCTTGGGTGCAGTGTTGCTGCTTTGCCTATGAAGTATTCGGATATGCCTTTTGGGGCGCCGTATAAGGATACGGTTATGTGGAATGATGTGACTGAAAAGATGGAGCGTCAGATAGCTGGTTGGAAAAGAATGTATCTCTCTAGGAGAGGTCGTTTAACTCTCATAAAGGGTATGTTATCTAACCTTTCGACTTACTTTTTGTCTTTGTTTCCTATTCCTATGAGTGTAGCAAAAAGGCTTGAGAAAGGCCAAAGAGATGTCTTGTGGGGAGGGATGGGAGATGAGCCTAAGTTGCACCTTGTAAGCTGGAATCAAGTCTGTCGTCCACTACGTTCCGGTGGTCTTGGCATTCGGAAGTTGTATCAGTTTAACCAAGCTCTCTTGGGGAAATGGCTTTGGAGATATGCGAATGAGAGTGATGCTCTTTGATACAAGATTATCAAAGCTAAGTATGAAGATCAGGAGGGTGGGTGGTGTACTAAGGAGGTTTCGGGCTCTCATGGTGTGGGTCTATGGAAGCATATCCGACAAGGTTGGAACTTCTTTGCCAAAGGTATTCATTTTGAGGTGGGGGTGGGTTCGAAAGTTTGATTTTGGCATGATATTTGGTGTGGGGATCAACTGTTGAAGCATGCCTTCCCTTCCTTGTTCAATATCGCTAGATACAAAGAAGCTTGGGTGAAGGACAACCTTTCTTGGAGAAATGGGGTTGTCGAGTGGAATGTCATTTTTGTGCGGCCCATCCAGATTGGGAGATGGATATGGTCATTGCTTTCTTTGATCGGTTGTACTCTTGTAAGATAACCATTGACACTGTGGATCGTATTCGATGGTCCTCGTCTAAGAAGGGTAAGTTCGAGGTGAAGTTGTTCTTTAAGGCCTTGTCCAACATCGACCATGAGGCGTTTCCTTGGAAGAGTATCTGGTGCGCGAAGGTGCCATCGCGGGTGGCTTTTTTCGGGTGGACTGCAGCCCTCGACAAAATTTTGACTCTCGATAATTTGCAAAAGAGGAACTTTGTGGTAGTGGAATGGTGCTGTATGTGTAAGAAGAACGGAGAGTCTGTTGATCATCTTCTTCTTCACTGTGAGATTGCAAGAGCTCTTTGGCATACTATCTGTAGTCGGTTCGGGTTGTTTTGGGTTATGCCTTGCAGGGTAAGGAACTTGTTCGATTGTTGGTGGACGGGTGGGCGTTCTCGAAGTGCGGTTGTGTGGAAGATGATCCCTCTATGTCTTATGTGGTGTGTTTGGAGCGAAAGAAATGCTAGATGTTTTGAGAATTCCTCTAGGTCTTTAGAGGAACTTATTCATTTTTTCTTTTGCACTCTTTACTCTTGGACGGCCACTTGGCTAGCTCCTTTAGTGATTAGCTTTTCTGACTTTCTTTTTCATTTCTCTCTCTCTTAGGTGCTCTCTTTTTATACTTCCCGTGTATATGGGTTGTGCCCCTCTGGGCTCTTTTTATATCATCATTACTTATCAAAAAAACATATTAACTCATATGGACTTTGGTTCCTTGCCATGCGGCTTAAAACAATGATGGAGGTAGTTTCTCAAGTTGTAGATACCTGTCAGGAAAAGAAAATTGACATCTCAAGTTTGTAATCACAATGCCTGGGAGCATTGGTTTAATGTTCTTTCCTTTTTGCATTATTATACATTATAGGGAGAATTATGGGCCTGCTGTTTCCAATGGAGCAATGGATGTTTAGCACTTGGCTTTAATATTTTTTAGGATTAGTAATTATGAAGATTTTGATGAGTTTGGTGCTTAGACAGGCATTAAGGCTGGATCTATGCAATTTTATGTTTAAAAAAAAAATCTGGTTCTACCTTTTGGAGCTCAAGGTTGTTCAATTATACTACCACATACTTGATTCTCTTTTATAAATTTTTTGGAAATCAAAACGTTTAAAGAGCTTCCATTTTTTGGTTCGCATTGTAGGGACATTGGATGAACATATGCATCTACTTCTTCCAGCACTTATTCGTTTGTTTAAAGTGGAGGCTTCAGTGGATATAAGAGGTGCTGCTATCAAAACGTTGACATCATTGATCCCTCGTGTGCAGGTTGGCAAATATGGTTTTATCAGCTAATAGGGCTTTAGGATCACGTTTAGTTATATTTCCAAAGTTATTTATTTGTAGTATTTACAATTTTATGTTGATTATGTTACCTGTAACATTTTAATCTCTTTCATCAGGTTACTGGTCACATATCTTCTCTTGTGCATCACCTGAAGCTCATTTTGGATGGGTTAGTGTCCCTAATGCCATAATCCCAAATGATAATTCAAATCGGAAGCTTGCCTGTTTCTATTTCTGTTTGACAAGTAAATGATTCAACAAAAGACGTGAAGGGGACACATCCTTGGATTATAAATACAGATATAGCTACCCCAGAAACTAATCATAAAAAAATTAGAAGCAGGGTTTGGAAAATCCAAGATTTCTGGAGAAGCACTAGAAGAATGAGCTATCTGTTCTCTCTGACAAAGATCTTAAGAACACATGCATACTCTGATATACTCTCATGACGGTCACACGCATGACTGCCTGTGTGTATTGGATGCTTTTCTTTCTTGCTTACAAAATGTACAACCATGCAGTTCAATTTTTATTCCAATCATGTTGACCTAACTAAATACTGAAAAATTAGTTTCTGTAACATTTTTACTCTTATTTAGTCGCCTTGTATGGATCATAGAAATACTCTGTTTTGTTCTGTGAATCCTACCCGAGAGATCCATCTTTGGGAATTTCTGTAGTTCTTTTTTCCAATCACCACAACATTTTTTTATTTTTTATTTTTGTGGATAAGTAATCAAAATTCATTTCTTCACGAGAAAAAGAAAAAAAGATCAAGAAAGTCATGACAACTAGAAATATGAAAACAATTATAGGCAGCCATCTAGTGGAATAGGGTTTTGAAGAAAAAGGCCTTTAATTCCACCACCGCCTTCTCATTCATCTTCCATATTGCTTCACTTTGAGGACTACCAAACTGCCCTGCCCTCTCCAACAAGTAAAGAGATCTATCACCCGACAAGGCATGACTCACTTTAACTCAAAAAGGCTGAAGATAGAGCTCCACAAGGCACTAGCTATCTCGGAATGGAGTAAAAGGTGGTCAACGATTTCATAAGTTATCCATAGTGAGGATCTTTCATAAAGCAGCCGATCAAGCAAAGAAGGGGACTCTCAAGGGGGTCTTATTTCGCCAAATACTCTTCTTAGGGAAATGAGTGCTATCTTGTAAAAGAAATTATAGAACAATCTCACATCAAACAACCCTCTCTTAGAAGAAGCTCACCAAAGATCGTCTTCATAAAATTGATTGAACACCACAAGTTACAAAAGGGCATTACATTTTTCAGCAGAACCTATCAGTATGAATGCTGAGAGATCTCCTCCCCCCACCCCCCAAAAAAAAAAAATGCACAGAGATAATGTGACATGGTTCCCTCACGTTTTATCCTGGGCATCAATTGTACTTGCATTATTATTCTTAAAAGCGTAATAGTGTCCTTTACCCACTAATTGGAATACACTGAAGCACTATGGGCATGTCATAAATGTTAATTTCAATTATTTCTTGTCTGTGTGGAATTTTTTTTGTTGCATTCTTTTGTCTTGTCTATAAAACAAATCACCATCAGCTAACGCCTGGAAATTAATTGAGCCCAAATTATTGGCGGTCTCCAGCACTAACACGTGACTGTTAAGTCCCGTTTTCTTTTCTTTTCTTTCTTTTTTCCAAGTAATGTTTCATTTATTTGATTTTTTAATCAAAAGAAAGCTTCTCTAGTTCATTTGCAGCCAATTCCAAGTATCAGTGTGCTTCTATCTGGTTCTGATATGGTGATGAAACTTTTTTCTTTGTTTCTAACCTTATTTTAGATTTCACTACTGAAATTTGATCATGCTAATTGGAGATACAACTTTGATTTGCTCTAGGCTTTGAGTATTTTCTTCTCTGTGATGCTTCTGTTATCATTAAATCTATAACCTTATTTTAGATAATCTAGCATCTTCTATATGATGGAATTTTTCTTTCTTTCTCTTTATATTTTGAAAAACAAAATTCTACTATTTGCCTTTTGTTAAATCATCTATGAGGTTTGAATTATGTAAACTGTTCATTTACAGGAAGAATGATGATCTCCGGAAGGATGCTGTTGATGCACTTTGTTGTTTGGCTCATGCCCTTGGGGAGGATTTCACCATTTTCATCCCGTCAATACATAAACTTTTGTTGAAACATCGCTTACGGGTGTCATTTCTCTTCCTAATCATTACAGATCATTTTTATTATGAATATTAGTTATATATATAATATATTTATTTATTTATTTATTTCTTTTTTCCTTTTTTGTGCTTTTTATATATGTATGATCAACATCCTTTGCATATGAGATTTTAACTACAATTTTTTTTTAGCATAAGGAATTTGAGGAAATTGAAGGGCGCTTGCAAAGACGTGAACCATTAATCTTGGGGAGTATGGCTTCCCAAAGATTAAGTCGACGGCTCCCAACAGAGGTTATCAGTGACCCTTTAGATGATAAGGATATAGACCCCTATGACGATGGGTCTGATGTGCAGAAACATCTCAGAGGCCATCAGGTACATCTCTTCTTTGAGTACTTGTCAAAAGATGCATCTCTATTTAAATAGACAATCTGTAATCTATTTTACTGATGTTGTATGTACCATAATTGTTTAAAATCTTAAAAACTAAATGTTACGATACACATTGCTAAGACTAGGGATCACTTGAAAGATCTCGAACTATTTACTGAAATAATTGATCCTTTTTAGCTTAAGTTTCTAAAGATGAGTAAGCCTATCATAGTTATATTTGTGATTCATAGAACTTTCTTTTTGCTTAATTTTTATTTTCACTTTAATACTCAATGAATTTTACTTCGTTTCCAAATTTAATATAATTATACCAACTTAGTGCTTCTAAATTCGTTGAACTTTGTACAGTTCCAATTTCATTTCGATTAAACACAAATTTCTGTAGTGCTCCTGATGCAATTGAAAATAATATTTTTCCTATTTTCTGAGGAATAAACCTTGAACCACATAAATTATTAGAATTGACTGGGAGTTTTATAATGCATTGGTTCTGCTTGCTTCTGCAAGCAGCATATTTGTTTCACGTGGCTACTGATTACTGCTGTCACAATATGATTACTTTTATCTTGTTCTGGGCATTATAATTCTAGCATTTCAATTCCTGGAGTTTCAATAACTGATGTGTCTGCAACTACCATATTTGTTTGATGTGGCTACTGATTTCTGCTTGTTACAATATGATTGCTGTTATCTTGTTCTGGCATTATAATTCTAGCATTTCATTTCCTGGAGTTTCAATAACTGATGTGTTTGACACTTTCATAGATCTAGTAATATCTGTTTGTCTTGGCTTGCATATTCTTGTCTCTTATATTACGGGTTTGAGAGGATTTGAGCTATAAATTTTTCATCCAGGTCAATGATGCTCGATTACGCACTGCTGGGGAGGCTTCTCAGCGTAGTACCAAGGAAGATTGGGCAGAATGGATGAGGCATTTTAGCATTGAACTTCTGAAGGAATCTCCTTCTCCAGCCTTACGAACCTGTGCAAGGCTTGCGCAGTTGCAGGTATTGCTAACAGTATTATTTGTACGTTCTTCCTTTGGAGTTTGGATTTGGGTTCTGATCCTTAGCTTTTGCAGCCTTTCATTGGGCGTGAGTTGTTTGCAGCTGGTTTTGTTAGCTGTTGGGCACAGCTAAATGAGACTAGTCAGAAACAGTTAGTTCGTAGCTTAGAGATGGCTTTTTCATCTCCAAATATTCCTCCTGAAATATTGGGAACACTTCTTAACTTGGTATATCTCTTTTCTTTCAGTATATTAACTATTTCTATTTTTGTTACTAAATTACACACTGCCTCTGAAAAGTAAAGCAGCTGGGAAGTTAATTTGTACTGGTTGGAGGAGTGATGGTAGTGTAGTTAGGAGAGTGGTGATTTATATATGAGGTGAAGCTTTTGTTATGTCAGGAACAAAAGAGTATTAGAGGGACTGAAGATTCTTATATGTAATTCTTAATGATGATGCTATATGGTTATTAGATCATCTGAGATGTGGTTCTGCTTCGTTTTTTCGGCTTTTTTGATATTATAATTTCCATATCCAACAATATATCTAATATAACCAAGAAACTTGGATCGCAAAGATGGTTCCCCCACCCTCCTTGATCCAACTTGATAGGGCCATGTTGGCATCCCAACCATGATATGATATTACTTTCATAACCCAGTGCTGAGGCGATTTGGTTTTCTTTGATACCTTGGAGCCATCTAGCTATAGTGTTCCTGAGATCACACTGCAAGCGATTAACAAAGGTAGAGAGTTGATAGGAATGTTGGCAAGGTGATTCTGAATGAGACTGATTCTCTATAGTTTTAAGCCTTTTTCTTCCGTCTAAGCCCTAATCCAATGATGGTACATTAGGACTACCTTCCTACATCAGAACTAACATTTGTTAAAATCTATTGAAATTATTAACCGATTCTGCAGGCAGAATTCATGGAACATGATGAGAAACCTCTTCCTATTGACATACGCCTCCTTGGTGCTCTGGCAGAAAAGGTGTGCTTTCTCCTAATATTGTTTGTGGAATTTTACAATCTGTCTCAAAACAACCTTTCTTCCTGTCAAGTTTGTTTCATCTTATCATCTTCTCTAATATGTTTCTTGTATTTCTACACTATTAATATGGCATTCCAGTGTCGTGCATTTGCTAAAGCCCTGCACTACAAAGAAATGGAATTCGAAGGAGCACGTTCCAAGAAGATGGATGCTAACCCTGTTGCTGTAGTTGAAGCGCTTATACATATAAACAATCAATTACATCAGCATGAGGTATATTAAAAGGAAACTTACATTTTCAAAGTCTATTATTTTGCTGCTACTTTGCTCCCTTTTGATTGATGGAGGTTTATTTTTTTAGGCTGCAGTTGGCATATTGTCCTACGCCCAGCAAAATTTGGATGTTCAACTGAAGGAGTCATGGTAATGTTGGCCATTCATCTACCTATTCATTTTTATGTATGAACATGATGATGGAGGTTTTCTATGCGTCTGCAATTTCAATTATTTCCATGTGAAAATCTTAAAAGATACAGAGTACTCACTAAATTTTATTTGGGTAGGTATGAGAAACTGCAGCGATGGGATGATGCACTCAATGCTTACACTGCCAAAGCCTCTCAACCATCTAGTGCACATCTTGTCTTGGATGCCATTTTGGGTCTGTATAAATTAACCTGTGTTAATCTTTACTATTGCTTGGAGTATTCCATTTTTTTTTTCTGGCTTTCTTGCTTGCTGTAATGTTTTTTAATCTCAAAATTATTTTGCATGATAAGTTCAGAATGAATGAGTCAATTTTTCTTCTTATTTATTTTTGAGGCTTTATTGTCCACCCCCTCCCCCCCCCCCCCCCCCCCCCCCCCAAAAAAAATAAATAAATAAAATAAAACTTTGTTACAGATCGGTGCACCAATAAAAAAGAATAAATTTACATTGCCAGCTTAAGCTGACTAATTCCTTTTATCTTGAAGATCATATTGTGGTAAATGATTCTCTTCCAGTGTTACATGGCAAGCCCTGCACTGTTTGCTGCCTTTGAATTGCCAATTGGTGCATGTCTACAGCTTAGTGCCTTGAACTATTTTCAGTTTTTGCACAATAATGCTTGCGAACAATATTTGTCATACCTGTCGAGTCTGACTGCTGGCATGTTTTAGGCCTTTGGAAGGTAGCATTGCGTCAAGATAATACCCATAATTGAGCCAAGGGTGCAAATGGTGTATCTGAAATACTTTGGACTAATCAAGAGATTGTCTAAGCTCTCACCACACATTAAATATGTTGGATCATGGATTTGATTAGTAATGGTATTGACCAAAAAGTCTGCTTGTTGTGTAGCAAATATGGATTGATAAAGTACTGTAAAGAGAAGGTAAACTGTGAAGTCTGAAAAACTTTAGCTGTAAGGTTAGTATATGAAAAGGCGATGGGCTATTGGTAAATGGAAAAAAATGAGGAATCTTTTTTCTCCTCAGTGATGATGGAACAGTGATCTTTGTTTCCCCTTTTGTCCTCAGTGATGATGGAACGGTGATCTTTGCTTCCCCTTTTGTTATTAGATGATGTTACCAGAATCTGTCTAGCAATATTCTAAATAAAAAAATATGTATGTGTTATAATATTTCATGTTGTATCTTACATGAATTTCTTAGAGTTGCAATTGTTTGCAACATGAGTTATATATTATGCATCAGAGATACCTTTTTATTTTGTAATAACGTATTGACTGATGCTTGATTCAAGCAATAAATGCAACTTCTATAATACCTATTCTTCCTTGTTTGTTTCTGACTTCTTAATTGGTGTTCTTGTTAACCTCTTTCCAAGTTTTCATTTAGAGGTTAGATGCCATTCCTTAACTCTCATTGTTCTCTCCTCTTCCTTTTTTGTATGTGTTTTTATTCTTTTTTTGGTTCTTCCAGATATGTTTTTGGGTTTTCCTGATTTTTCCTTGCCATGTTTTAGAGATTTGAATTGTTGGGGCCTTCTTCGTTGTATTAGTTTCTGAAAATGCTTCATATGAGTGTTGTCTGCAGGGCGGATGCGGTGCCTTGCTGCATTGGCTCGATGGGAGGAGCTTAACAGCTTGTGCAAGGAATATTGGATCGCTGCAGAGCCAGCTGCTCGACTAGAAATGGCACCAATGGTTAGGCTCGTGATGTTAAAATGGTTGCTATCAGTATCCTTACTGCTCATGCTTATGTTCCTTATGTTGTTGTGCCAGGCTGCAAGAGCTGCTTGGAACATGGGAGAGTGGGATCAAATGGCTGACTATGTGTCTCGATTAGATGATGGTGATGAAACTAAACTCCGGGGTTTGGGGAACACTACTGCTGGTGGTGATGGAAGTAGTAATGGAACATTTTTCAGGGCTGTCTTATTAGTTCGTAGAGGAAAGGTATGCTTCTGTTCCACAATGTTAATACTCCTGACTATGCATACCTTTTGCGATTTTCAGAACCATTTACAATTTTTTTCTTACGCTTTTCTATTTTATATCTTTACCTATCAAAAAAAAAGTATGATGAAGCACGCGAGTACGTTGAGAGAGCTCGAAAATGCCTGGCAACAGAACTTGCTGCTTTGGTGAGTTTCTTCTTGAATATTTGGAAACCTTTAGCATTTTGTTTGTAAATTTCTTATTCCACTTAAAAAAATGATCCCGATGTCACATTTTGATGGTGAATTATATTTTGAGGTTTAAAAGAACTGATCCTGTCTTCTTCTTTTTTTTTTCATTCTCTCTTTGGTGAACTGACCACATCATGAGGGGAAAACTAGCCCATTAAAGTCTATTCTAGTAAAGAGAGGGGTGGGGGGGAGAGAAGAACAGCACAAGTGGTGGATTTGCAAAAACTTGAAATTATTATGTTTAGTGGTATTTTAGTAATTTAAGTTTGGGGGTTGTTTGGTGTCTGGGTATATGTGTCGTTACAAGTTTGTTTTCATCTTTATTTGATTTGGTTTGGATGTACTTCTTAGGGAGCCTTCCTCTCCTGGAATATAGAGATTAGGTGGACTCCACATCAGGAAAAAATAATGTTATGTTACTATGTAGTGTTTATTTTGTTTATCTATTTGTTTTGCAGTTGCAAAGGTGAGTCAACATCTTGGTTATTTTAAAATTTGAAATATGATACAATTACAAGTCAATGTTTGACATTTTTGCAACAAAAGATAAAACAAAAGTGCGTCACTGCTGTAATTGGTAAAGGCAAAGAATGCCTTTAATGATATGGAATTGGTGCGTACTAATTTTGGGTTTTATTTGACCCAACAATAAACTTTTCAGCTGAAATAATCATTTCCCTTCGTAGTATCAACCTAGGTGACAAGCGTAGCTTTTGCCTGATTTGGGCTATATCTCACCCAATTAGTAAAATTTCATGCACATTGAATTATGGATATTATAAAAGGAGAGACGACTTTGAAAACAACACTAAGTTGAAAGATTAATTTTTTGGGCAGCACTTGAGCAATAATCCTGCAACTCTCACTTGTTTTGAAGAATAAGGAAATATATGTGGAATTCTCTTCGAGGGCGGCCTTTCGGCGACTCTAGGCTAGATTATTACCTTGGATAATCTCAAGAAGTAGCATGTTATTGTGATGGACAAATGTTGCATGTGTAAGAGGAATGAGGAGTCCGTGGACCACCTTCTTCTTCATTGCGATGTGACTTCGTTATGTGGAGTGCGCTCTTTAGTCGATTTGGGATGTCCTGGGTTATGCCTAGACGTGCTATATATCGACTTATTTGCTTGTTGGTGGTCCTTTGGAAGGCCGAGGAGTGCTGCAGTGTAGAAAATGATGCCTTGGGGCCTCTTTTGGTGTTTATGAAGGAAAGGAACAATATAAGCTTTGGGGACTTGTAGAGGACCTTGGAGGATATTTTAGCATCTTTTTACCATACGTTGTATCTTTGGGTTGCGACTTAGGTGTCCCCTTTGTTGTTTGTTTTTCTTTTTCTAGTTAGGTGTTTCCTTTTGTATACTCTTGTTGTACTTAAGGGCCCCTTACGCTTTTAATAAGATTGGATTATTACTTATCAAAAAAAATAATAACAAAAAGATCGGAACAGAATAATATGTGTGCTTATTATTTCAAACATTTATGTTAACCCATATTATATGCTATTTCCTCCTTTAAGATATGGGTTCAGCATGTTGGTTATTTCCATTACTGAATTCTCTCATATTTGATAAATTGATAATCAAACATCTTTGGATTTTCAGGTTCTGGAGAGCTATGAACGTGCTTATACCAATATGGTCCGTGTTCAGCAGCTCTCCGAACTAGAGGAGGTTTGTCCTGATATTATTTGTAATTTTGTTTTCTGCTTTAATCATTAAATAAATCACAATATGGGGGAATATATCTGTTTCTCCAACAGGTCATTGATTATTGTACGCTTCCTGCTGTAAGCCCTGTTGCTGAAGGGCGGCGGGCCCTTATCCGCAATATGTGGAACGACCGCATACAAGGAGTGAAACGAAACGTTGAGGTAGATATGTGTACCATTTGTTGTTACTTTTCTTACTTTTCTATAATGAGGATTGCACATCAAGTTTTTCAACATAGATTTTATAGAAAGAATGTTTACCCCGACTGTAAAGCTAATTCATTGTAGATTTTGGATTTGGGTTAATGCGTGATGTTTATGGAAACATTTTATGATTAAAAGCAAGAATTTAAAGTAAGAAATGTTTGGTTCGTCTCGCATGCTTTATGGTGTATGTGAGCATGCTTATTATGGTGAAGCTACAATGTATGGATACTCCAAAGCAGCCAGGCTTGGCTTATTCCTTTGGTATATAGCGTTTGATGGCCTTCCATTTGACTTACTGCTAATTACGTGTAGGTTCTCTTTTCATAATTTCCGTAGATTTCAGAAACATTTGTCACAAAAGAAATTCCAAATTGGTTCGACCGCGATTTTGAAGTGACCATCTATTTCGTGTTAATAGGGTAACTATGAATTGCTATTTTCAGGATATATATATGACAACAATGCTTGAATTGTTTGGAGGTTTCGGTAGACACGGTTAGCATTTGGTATAAAGTGGTTAGGAGTATTCTTGGGGTTGGATTCTAGAAAAGCATAAAGGGTTGGGAGAGGTTTCCTTTTCTAACTGCAAGACTTCTCCTGCTAAGTTTCTTTGTTGTTTGAATGTTCAGGTCTGGCAGGCACTTCTGGTAGTTAGAGCACTTGTTCTACCTCCTACAGATGATGTTGAAACTTGGCTCAATTTTGCTTCTCTTTGCCAAAAAAGTGGGCGGATAAGCCAGGCTAGATCTACTTTAGTTAAACTCTTACAGGTGTATTTAGCAAATATTTTCCCACAAGGATGTTAAGTTTAAGACTTGCACTCGTTTGTTTAACTAACTTTTTATGAAATCTTTTTCAGTATGATCCCGAAACATGTCCAGAAAATGTGAGGTACCATGGTCCTCCTGAAGTAATGCTGGCATACTTGCAATACCAGTGGTCGCTTGGAGAGGATGCTAAGCGCAAGGAAGCATTTGTTAGGCTACAGGTATATATATTTCACTCTTTTTTGCCCTCATAATGACCACTTTCTGCTAGCTCTACTTACTTTCTAGTCCTCTGACTATATATTTTTCTTGGCACAAAATTATTTCTCTAGAATTTAGCTGTAGAGCTTTCAAGTGTTCCAAGTACTCAAACAGAGATGCCAACTAGCTTCGTCAGCCGTGCAAGTCCAAGCATTCCACTCCTTGCCCGTGTATATCTTGAACTTGGAACTTGGCAGTGGGCACTATATCCTGGAATGGATGATGAGTCTATTCAAGGTAATTAGTGATTATAATACTCACATGGTTTGAAATTTCCTTTGAGGATCTGATTGATCTCCTATATTCATTAGTTTCAGTTTTTTGTAGATATCCTTGTGGCATTCAAGAATGCCACTCAATGTGCAAACAAATTGTCACAGGCATGGCATATGTGGGCATTGTTCAACACAGCAGTTATGTCTCATTATACCAAAAGAGGTTTGTCCAATGTTGCTGCACAGTATGTTGTTGCTGCAGTCACCGGATATTTTCATTCAATAGCATGTGCAGCAAATGCTAAAGGTGTTGATGATAGTTTGCAGGTAAACCAGATCCCTGGATCCAAGGCCTTCTTGAAAAATGAACTTTTCCTTGACTTTTTCACTCTGCTTAAAGGGATTCTGTGCGGTTATTTTTTTTTCTAGGGATACATCTTGTCCATGTAGCAGCTGTACATTTGGAAACTGATTTGCTTAAGTGGGCATATGCGCAACTTACCCCATCTATTTTTCCATTGTGAAAGGAGTTGCAATGTTAATGGATGTTGATAAATCTGTGTTTTTTTTTAAAAGAAATAATGCTGGTAAATGCTAGTGTATCAGTACATCAATTTATTAACAGTCATTTATTTGTATGTATATTTACATATGATCCACATTTCTACATCACAGCTGTCTGTTGTACCCTGCACATCATATGCACTTGGAAATTTGATATTCATCCTTCATGCAGTTTCTGGACCATGCCTTGTTGCTGTGTTTCAATACTCTGATTCTAATTGATATTTTCTTTGGATCCCACTATCTTCTTCAGGATATACTTCGCCTTCTTACATTGTGGTTTAACTATGGAGCTACTGCAGAAGTTCAAATGGCACTAAGGAAAGGATTTGAACTTGTTAATATTAACACATGGCTTGTGGTTTTACCTCAAATAATTGCCCGTATACATTCCAATAACCATGCTGTGAGAGAACTAATACAGACGCTTCTAGTTCGAATTGGACAAAGTCATCCACAGGTTTGCTTTCGATGGTTTCTATGTGTATAAGATTTTCAAATCCTAACAATGGTGTGTTAGCAGTAGTGCCTGGATAAATTAATTGAATATTAGAACTTGTTGAGATTGTGCTTATGCTAGTCAATGGATTTTTAAATTCATTATTTGTATCTATGTAACACTAATATTATTAGTACCTATCAAATATATATATATATAGATATATATATATATATAGATATATATATATATATATATATAGAGAGAGAGAGAGAGAGAGAGAGGAAGCAAGTAACTTCGATGAGCTGTTCTCCCTTTTGTGTGTTTTATCTTCTCAAAAACCCCTTTACTTGTTTCATTTCATTATATGTCAACTGTCTTTCTCCACCTGCAAAAAGAATAAGAACTTATATTTAACCAGTTACATTTTCATGTCCATTTCATCAATCTTCAAACAAATTTGTTGATGAAACAAACAATATATCTTGCAACTGAATCAAACTCAACTAAGCCTTCATCCTACTTTATTGGAAACAATAATTTTTCCACTGAAAATATCTCAATTAGTTAATGTTGGGCAACATAAACAGGACATATCACTGGATAGGTATTGGTGGGATGTCGTTCTTGAGATAATTAGATATAAATATTATATAAGGTAAAATGTCAGAAAGGGCTTCTACTTTAAGCGTATAGCGTAAAGAAGGTGGGGAAAAAGGGCCTTGAGCTTTTGGTTGAGATTTTGTCGGCATGCCTGTGACTCACTGTATGTAGTTAAATAGCATTTTTTGCATTGGGTTATTGGTGTGTTTCAATTGAAAGCTTTTATATTTGGATAAATGGCGATAGTTTTATATTTGGATGAATGGTGATATCCCTCCTCAAGTTACCTCTTAGAATTGACTTTGTTTTGTGCTTGCCTTTCTTGTTGCAGGTCATGTATTATTACAGTTTCCTTTCATTTTATTTTGTTTCTTCCATGTGATTATAGTAATTAAATTCCTTTCACAGGCTCTTATGTACCCACTTCTAGTAGCTTGTAAATCAATAAGTAATTTACGTAAAGCAGCTGCCCACGAAGTGGTTGACAAAGTTCGGCAGCATAGTGGCTTACTTGTGGATCAGGTGAAATGATTTATCAATTTAATTCTTTCTATTTTTATTCCCCTTTCCTTTTGTTTCTTTTTCCTTTTTTTTTTACTAAAAAGAAAAAAATTTATAAGCAGATTCTTCTCTACAGGCACAGCTTGTATCGAAAGAATTAATCCGGGTTGCAATACTTTGGCATGAGATGTGGCATGAAGCATTGGAAGAAGCTAGTCGTTTATATTTTGGTGAACATAACATTGAGGGGATGTTAAAGGTGTTGGAGCCATTGCATGAACTACTCGAAGAAGGGGCTATGAGGAATAATACAACCATAAAAGAGAGAGCATTCATTGAGGTTTTCGCATAACTTACATCCGTTTTTCTCCTCTCTTATATTATAAAACTAATAGCCTGTTCTTATTTTGCATTGTGTGTGAATAGTATTATCATATTTTCACTTCTAATCTCTTATGTTTAGCTTACCTACATGTTGTGAACTTCCTACACTGTTGAGTGGAATCATATATCACCATAACTTGGAACTATTTAAAAATCTCGAAATTCTTTCACTTTCTGACCTTTAAAGCATTAAAGATAAACTTCTCTTCCAATTCTTAATGGGTGGTTCTGTTCCATCATGATTTCCAGGCTTATCGTCATGAACTACAAGAGGCTTATGAGTGTTGCATGAAATATAGGAGAACTGGAAAAGATGCTGAGCTTACTCAGGTATAAAATCTTTCAAATGTAAATTCGGTCCTTTATTATCTGAGGTATATCCAATCTTTTCTTAATGAAGAAATTTGTCATAGTGATCATGAGTATTATCATACCGTCACACAAGCCATTTTTGCAACCATAATTAGGAACAATACCTTCCTGTCTGCATGTTTCAGGAAGTAAGGCACACCATGATGATGCCAAACATCTTGTTGAATCCCTTTAAAGTTGAAGTCATTCCCAACAGAAATTGGTTCCTTATGGCTTTTGGTCCTTTCCTCATGGCTTTATTGTGTCAGTTCATTAGAATAGCTAAAAAATGTCATTGCCAATGAACCCACCCTTTCAGCCGCTGGCCTATGATCTCAAGTTCAAGAAGTTCATCGTATGGCAAGCTATAAAACGTACAAAAGTTTGCACCAAACAATCTTATAACAGAAGAAGAACTTCTTCTTAAACGGTGCAACTAAAAACCTACTTGACACTAAATAGCTCAAATGGCATCTTTTCTCCTCATAAGAACAGGGTAAACGGTGAAGTCATTAGTTCAAACCTATCAGGCGCATACGTAGCTTACCAATCCTTATTAAAAAAAAAAAAAAAGTTGAGTAGTGATTAGGATTTAAGGAAGGTCCGCCCCTTTCTCAATTGCCTTAATTAAGATGGGTAGTAGTAGTAAAAGGATATGATTGTTTAAGATGCACAAACAATATTGTTTCAGATAAGACTGAATGATGAAACAGGATTCATAGAGCTGCTATGAATTAGTTTTGGGAAATGTTTGATGTGGCTGACTTCAATTAGTTGGGATTGAAGCTTATTTGAGTTAAGCCTTTAGGTTCCCGAAATTGGGTGATACCATCATACCTGAAATTTAAAACATCTTAAACCCCCAATAAAGAGAAGGTGGAGGTAAATCTCAGATGAAGGCCAAGACAAGTGAAGGGTAATCTGGTGAAGCATTGGCTTATGAATCTCCAGTCACTTCAGAAGCTTCATAATAAGTGGAGTGAACCTCAGATGAAGGCCAATAGTGACACCAGCTGCCCATTTTTAGGGTGGCAGGGAACCATTGCCCTCCTCTTTTTGCATTATAATGTCTCTCAAAGGTTTCATTTGATCGTCTTAGTTCTCCTGCAGTGGAATATTAAATAGTACTCTCTAGTTCGTTTGTGGGATGTTTTACTTGATATGTTCGGTTTCTTTTTTCTCCCTTTTACAATGAACTTAATCAGATCTAATCATGTATTCTTAATCTCAGTCAAAAGAATTTTTCAATTCAAGTTATTGCTCCTTTGGAGTTGAACGCCTATGCTGCTTAGTAAGGGGCTTGTAAAAATTTAGTTCTCTTTTTGCATTTGCCTAACTCAACTGTGACAGTAAGTTGAGAACCTTGAGACAAGTTTGTGCAAGCCTGTTTTAAAAATTGCTGAAGTTTTTCATCTCAGGGAAAATAGTTATGTACTTAATATTCAGAAAACTGACTATCCGTTTCTATTAAATTATAGTTCACTATAGAATATCTTATGCACCTTTGTATGTGTAACATGAATCCTTTGCACATACCCAGACTTTGAATCTTCTATCTGCATGCAGTTGCTCCTGCTCCAGATTTTGCTGTGGTTCCTAGGGCTCATCCATTTGTATTAAAGTTCCACTGTTTATAATATGATAGATCTATATTTCATGTTTATATGCTTGTTCTCTGCTTTCTGCCCAGACGGGTTATAAGGCAACAATCTGGGCTTAAGTGGTCAATTTGTAGTTTTCTCATATATTGTGGTAACAATGGCTGCTAATATTTCAATTTGTGCCTTGGCCAGGCATGGGATCTCTATTATCATGTATTCAGAAGAATAGATAAGCAGCTTCAAAGTCTTACCACCCTGGACCTGGAGGTAAGAAGAATCTCTCTTCATATGAGATATTGTTTTTCTCATTATAATTGCATTAAACCTCTTTTTTTCTTTCCTACAAATGCAATCAAGTCTGTCTCTCCGGAGTTGATAGAATGTCGCAATTTGGAGCTTGCTGTTCCTGGGACATATCGTGCTGGTAAGTTCAACCATATATTTTCATGATATGTGTTGGTGTTAGACCTATGAGTTGTCCTCTAATATGTACACGCTATTAATATTTCAGATTCACCAGTTGTGACAATTGCATCATTTGCACCCCAGCTTGGTATTATAACATCTAAACAGCGACCTCGGAAATTGACGATTCTTGGGAGTGATGGTGAGGATTATGCCTTCTTGCTAAAGGGACATGAAGATTTACGCCAAGATGAACGTGTCATGCAGGTATTGTCGTTAAGTTCAGGATTCTGGGGTTTTAAAGCATATCTTGTTTCTGTTGTCTTTATAAATGTGACTTTCTTCAGTTTGTCAGACACAAACATGCTCTGACATTCTTGATCTTGCCAGCTTTTCGGTTTGGTTAATACTCTGCTGGAGAATTCTAGGAATACGGAAGAAAAGGATCTCTCTATCCAAAGATATTCTGTCATTCCATTATCTCCAAACAGTGGATTGATTGGTTGGGTCCCAAATTGTGACACCCTTCACCAACTCATTCGAGAGTACAGGGAAGCCAGAAAGGTCAGTCTGTCATTTTAGTCTCAGAAATCCCCATGTTCTCTCTTCCTCTCTCTATGTGTGTATGTATGTGTGTATGTGTGTGTGCGCACGCACCCGCTTGTGCGTGTACGTATGTGCACGCGCACACGTGTGGTGTTTGTATTTTGTTTGCATGTATTGTTGGGTGGTTGCATGGGGCTTTGAGGGTAGCTGATTTTAACTAGTGTTTAACTGCGAGTGTTGGTGTATGGATGCCTGGGGTTTCAGAGTAGCTGCATAACTTATTTTATAAACATTTCATGGTTTCAGATTGCCCTGAATCAAGAGCACAAATATATGCTGAGTTTTGCTCCAGATTATGACCATCTGCCACTCATTGCTAAAGTGGAAGTGTTTGAGTATGCCCTGCAAAATACTGAAGGAAATGACCTTGCAAGGGTATGCATTCATCTGAAATACTTATTGCTGCTTCTTCTCTGTATTAA
The DNA here is from genome assembly GCF_965113065.1 of Corylus avellana. Classification (NCBI taxonomy): domain Eukaryota; kingdom Viridiplantae; phylum Streptophyta; class Magnoliopsida; order Fagales; family Betulaceae; genus Corylus; species Corylus avellana. The sequence goes on along the minus strand of NC_142493.1, from coordinate 4,792,392 downwards.
TTGTTGCTGCTCTGCTGTTATCATGTAATTCCAAGCTGCATTGAACGGGCTTTTGACAGGTTCTTTGGTTGAAAAGTCGCACTTCTGAGGTATGGCTGGAGAGGAGGACAAATTATACTAGAAGTTTAGCGGTCATGAGCATGGTATGTGTTTCCCTTGTTCCATCTTTTTTTTTTTCTCTCTTTTGTCCACCATCCACCCACCCCAAAAAAAAAATCTTCAGAAGTTCAGTCTATTTCTTAAATGTACATCTCTAGAGTGCTAATTATCAATATTAGTCTCATTCCATAACTTAGTCAAATGATCTTATTGCATATGGATGTGAGTTCTGTACTAATTTAGTAGTTCTTAAGCACCACGATGTTAAGTTCTCCATATCAAAGCTTTGCAACTTATTTCGCCGGGAGCCTGCTAGTATTTACAATTTTTTTTTTTTTTTTTTTTTCAATATTTGCTCATCTAATTTCAAGTTTTGAGGTGAGCTGAAGATAAATTGCTCGCATTGCAGGTGGGTTACCTACTTGGCTTAGGCGATCGTCACCCAAGTAATCTTATGCTACACCGCTCTAGGTACCATATAGTAAAGAAAGCATGTAGGTGTACTTTTTTAATTAATTTTACAGCATCTAACATTTAATGTTCTGTTGTAGCGGCAAGATCTTGCACATTGATTTTGGAGACTGCTTCGAAGCTTCAATGAACCGGGAGAAGTTTCCTGAGAAGGTATCTCAGTTTATTGTAATAAATCCTCATGTTTGTGGATTTTTATTGGTTCCAGTTCTTAATTCTAGAATTCATAATGTAGGTCCCCTTCCGCTTGACTAGAATGCTTGTGAAAGCTATGGAGGTTAGTGGTATCGAGGGCAACTTCCGTTCAACTTGTGAAAATGTGATGCAAGTTCTCCGAGCACATAAAGACAGCGTCATGGCTATGATGGAGGTATGGACACCAGAATTCTCATGTTATGTTTTTACTTCTGGAAGCTTTTCCATTAGGACAAGTTCATGTTCTAAATTTAATTACTTGGTATGGAAAAGGTGAGACACACTGCCACGTGGGATATATTAT